>NC_048899.1:5042409-5100438 GCF_011077185.1 Oxyura jamaicensis | reverse complement strand
TGGTAGTGAACCAGCTCTTTCATGGAGTAGGATTTTATTACTTCAGGGAAACACTTGCTGCTTACTAGGGTGTGTAGGTGTGTATGTGTATAACTGTTGTTGATTGGCTAGTTGGTTGTTTTTCTGACCCATTTGCCTGGGTCTTAGCTAGCTGAGGACTTCGGTGACCAATGATCACTGTGCTTGATGCTGTGGACAGGCTCCTATAAGATTTATATCTTCAGTAATACAGCCATGCCTTTATACAGTCGCCATTTCAAACATTGTCGAATGCAGCAATGAAATATTCTGAGTAGTAATACGATGCGTTATCCCAAATACACATAGCCTTGGAAATCTATCACTGTTGCATTCTGTGGAGCATTCCACTTGTATAAATATTATTTCATTACAAAATCTTGTAACTTGTTCGGCAAATGTAAGTTTAAAGATATTTAAGCTGTGTTGCCTGGCTCTGACTTTGTGCCACAATATGGCACATGGCCACGGACTGGGGTACGCATAGAAATGATGTTATGCCTTTCTTCAGTGGGAGCTACTGCTTCCTGAAGAGGACAGAGAGGACTAAGATGATGTTACATTCTATAAAGAACATTTGCAAATCTTATTATTTCCACTTGAGGAGTCTATAATCTCTTTAAATACAGAAGTATTTAATCTAATTTAATGGTGTTCCTGTAAAGGACTGATAATTTTTAAGCGTGAGATCAATTATCAATCCTCTTTGTGGTGCTATGTACTCTAAGGATGTAATTGAAGAATATGCAGAAACAGAATGTTTTGTAGTCAGCAGAATCTTTGAGAATTTTTTCAAGTTTATAACTTTTCTAAATTCAATGAACTTCTTTTTTAAAATGCAACCAACTGTTCTGAATTAAGGTCAAAACGTTGAAAAAGTAGTTATTATAAAAGTGAAAAGAAGAAAGCTACTTCCTCTGGCTTGGGTTTTTGTGGAAGCCAAAGCATGACTACAAAGGTTCATTGACGTGATGGCAGAACATGAAAGTAGTTTATTGAAGATGGGAACTACTTCCAGTAAAACATCAGGAATAGCTTTAATAGAACTTCCAAAAAGCCTTCAGAGATGCTTAGAGTTTGCATGTTCTCTTTGATTTCACGTATATTAAAAAGTCCTGGATGTGCGTTCACCAATAGTTGGCCTCATAATCTGCACATATCATCATTTGGCCAGCTTTTTAAAGTCTGGGAATAGTCTTATGCTTATTCCATTGTGACTTTCACGTTAAGGTTTTGTGGGTATTTTTTGTTGGCTTAGTGTTTCCTTGCTTTTTTTTTTTTTGCCTTTTTTTTTTTTTTTTTTTTTCCTGAACTAGTTCCCCATTTACAGCAATGTTTCTTCCTGCTGCTGATGCCACTTTCAGAAATTTTTAGTGGGTTTGTACTGTGTATATACATACCTACACATAGATACCTGTATTTTAATAATCTTTCATGAAATACAATCTATACACTGCAAAACCTGGGCAAGACCTCACTTTGCAGAGGAAAAAACAAACAAAAAATATTGAGAATGAATCCATTGAAATCTTCGACAGGTGCTGTAAAGATTTTATCTCTTTTAATTTAGAAGTCACAATGGTACAATCAATTCATTATGACTTTAGTTGGCTTCTATGTATTGTTGAGGAGTAAAGTAGTAACAGAGTTTGCAGCAGTATTATTCTGCAGCAGTATATACAACACCAACTGTGACCAGCCAAGAAGACTGGGTTATTTAAACTCTCCCATTTATTTATTTTAGAAAATTTGTTTGGCTGCTTATCAGGAAGTGACTTGAGGAAGGAAGCACCACTAATTCATTTATCAAACACTGCTTTTTCTAACTCTTCCAACAAAATGCATATGAACTTATTGTAAGAAAAACATTTGTAGCTTCTTGTCTTCAGTAACTCATTTTGTTACATGCAGCATGATTCATCCCCAGGAGGGGTGTCTGTCATGGGGATTGGCAGGGGGAAGAATGAACAATTCTAAGTGCATCTAAAATATATCATTCCATGGTAGGCAGTGATACTATTTCCAGCCTCAGTAGCTCAGACATCTGTTTGGAGGAAATTCCTCCAGCTCCTGGACATCGTAGCCTTTGCGTCTGATCCTCTTGGGACATGGAATCAGAAAATATATAGCTTGGGGACGGCAGCCCCTGGGGCTGCTGACACTTTTTGTCAGGCATTGAATTTGGATCACAGAAATTGAAATGTTAGAGATTGCTGTTTATACATTTTAAGGAACTGAAATAGTGATAACATTGGAGAATATTCAGAACAATTCTCGGTGACTGTTCAGAGTTCACATACTGCTGCTGTCAGTAAGAAAGAAAAAAAATGTACAGGAGTAAATTCGTAAAAATACATGACAAGCAGGAAAAGTCCCTTTCCTCAAAGCTAAATTTTCTCTCAAGAAAGTTTCTGATGTACATGGGTAAATTTGTTTGTCTGTCTATTTATTTATTTATTTACCAGTTTTAACATTGTTTTCTTCACACATAAATTCACAAAAATAATTCTCCATAGTGGATTGAAGACAAACACTGCATCAAATTTATCTGTATTTTCATTTCAGTAGAGCACTCGTCTTCAGCCCACTTTCAGTATTACCATGCATGGCTTCAACACACAACAACCCAAATGCTGTGAATAATGCAATAAATAAGTTCATCAGTATATGATGAACTCCTAATAATTTTAATAATTCAAAGTATAAGCCCCCCACCCTTTTTTTTTTTTTTTTTTTTTTTTTTTTTTTCTACTGAGAGTCTCTAGTTGCTCCAACATGCTTTACATGAATGTGCCAGTCATGAATGTGCCAGTGAGATTTCTACTTTTTTTTATACTCATTCTGGAAGTAACATGAAGAAAGCAATAAGTGGAGCCTAGCACTCCTGTGTCCGTAGTTGGGTATTCATCATTTTTGGTAGAAATACAGAGAAACAATAGTGGGTACTTTGTTGTAGGAGAAAATAAAAACATCTGAAGGGCTTTGTTGTGTGAATAGACTCAAAATATTTGAATAAATACACGAGAAAGGTAAAATTTTTCACTCCTTCCAAAAATATAATATGAAAGAGATGATGTTAGATATTTTTTCAATAGTTGCTACTTTTCTGTTCCAACTTAAAGACACAGGCAAAATACAAACTTGTGGACTTTCGGACTCTGTTGCAGCAGGCTGCAGTTTAAGTTCTTTTCAGCATTTCAGATGTGTTGCAGAACACAAGGCACATGTAATATTACAAGGATTTGGTTAGAAATCTAAAAGAGGAAACAGGAGATCTTCAGAGAGGCTCAGAACAATTTTGGGAAGAAACGGGAATGTCAGGATATAGTTAATAATGTAATTTATGTTACTGGTTATAATGATATTGGGAAAGAAGCTAATGTGCAAAGCAAGCATCCTGCCTCAGCTGAGCGTATAGATTGCTTTGGAAGCTGGCCTGTTTGGAGACATTTTTGCCTAATCTAGCTGCATGAATCAGCAGTCTCCCACTGCTGCCTTGCATTGGGCTGACAGCTGGACAGATGTCTTAGTGATTTGTCTGAGTAGTTATGTTACTGGGTAACACAGCGTAAACTTGAGCTGTTTGGAGACCTTTCCAATAAGAATACTGGCACAGTCCTGCTATAAGCAAAACCAGAGTTCTGCATCTTATGCATCACAAACACCAATAAATCTTAGTGCTATCATATTGAGATTAAAAAAATATATATTTGTAATCTAATTGGGCTGGGCTGGAGGAAAAACAACTCTGGTTTCATGGAAGGGTTAGTTCTTTCAAACTGTCCAAATGAAAAATTGCTATTTTAATAATTATCATGGCAAATTCTTTTCCTTTCCAAGACTGGAAGGGTGAGTGATTTAGGAACAAAAGCGTGATTACCGTATTGAATGTAAACCTGAAATGGTTTAAGGAGGTGAGTGCTTTTTTTCTGCTTTGCGTGACATCAGAGAACAAGTACACAGGTGTCTGATTTTGCAATAAAACACGAGTGTTATATTCAAGATTTTTTGACAAATTGTCAAACTTTTGCTCAAGGTGAGAAACTTCAAAATGTTATTAAAGCTGTTAACACAATCTGTTGTTTTCTCTATAAGGGTGTTATAAGGGTATTATATATCTTAAATGCTCTTTGTGTATGGGTACTATGTGAATTGGGGGAAGTGTTTATTTAAAGATGGGTACGTGGAATGTATCTTCCTTAATACCAGAAATGAGATACATTTAAATAGCTTGCAAGTTGAAGTACAGGTTAATTGTTTTTTAAGCTGAAATGGGACAGGACAGGATAGAAGAGGTTAAGCAGCTTTGTACAGCTCTGCCTTGTGTCTGGTGTGTAAATGGAACAGTATAGTATGGAAATACTGGCAATATCGTTTCTCCTCTGATAAGCCAGTGGTCTGGGAGGATAGTCATCTATGTCAGGGCACTGGGACGGGAACTAATGCTAGTAATATAAACTACCAAGGCATAATTCCTTAGAGTTCATTAGTTTGTTCAACACTGCTGATACAGAGTCTTTGTACGTCAAAACGTTGAAGGGAGTTTGAAGGAAAATAAATCTATCCAGAGCCTTTGAAAGATGACTCTAAAACCTGAAGAAAACAGCTGGTAGGAAAGGAGCAATGTGCATGTAGAGCAGATTTCAGTGGTGGATAGGACTGTGTTATTTCTAAGATAGACCTATACTGCAATGAGGGTTTTAAAATCAGGGATCTGCACCAGCAATCAAAGCATGTGTAGTGAGTATAGTTTTTATCTACCGAGTTTGAAATGAAGTTACACACTGACAAAAGGAAAATATCAGATAAAAACAAACCCAAGATATGCTGCCTAAGGAGGCAAAATGCGAGAAAGAAGGGAATACAGGAAATATTAGCATTTCAGAATTTTGCTTTTCAAGTTACATATTTTTGATTAGCAATTATTTTTTTATGATAGTCTCCTAAAATCTGTGACCTTCTCTCCCAGAAAAAAAAACATATATATATATATATATATTTTAGTAAATAACTTCAACTTTTTCTAAAAGGAAATAATTATTTCCTTTGGAGTTTCTTCAATGTCTGGAAACTGTCATTCAGCCCCCCCCCCTCAAAAAAGAAAGAAAGAAAGAAAGAAAGAAAAGGATATATTTCTCAGAGGGGAGTGTAGTTACCGTATTTCTTCTGCAATGGTAGAAATGAAATTTAATCTGTAACATTTGTTTTATTGCCATTCTATTTAGAACCTCATCTTTCATATACTTATAAACCACCTCTGATGGAGACACCAGCAGCAAAATTAACACACAGCAGCAATTTTACATCTTGTTCCATATGAAGGACAATGATTTCCAGCAAAGAGAGAAAGTCTGGCATATTTCTGTCAGATTTCTCTTTATATGATAAATTCATTTCATTTGGATGTAGCCTGAAAGATGACAAAGTATAATATGCTGAAGGCTTGCACAAGTAAAGCAGTGTTGAAAATTTCAACAGATTTGATTGCTTTTTGCTGGTTGAAAACTTGTTTATTAACCCATTTGGTTTGGTTGCTATTATAAAAAAAAAAAAAAAGAAAAAATCACATTGAATGAGTATGGTATCTTCACTTTTTTTTTTTTTTTTTTTTTTTTTTCCTAAAAAACCCCAAATAAATAAAAAATTAGTCAGTACAGTATGTTTTTATTATCATGACTATTTGCTGAATAGTGGGCCGTATCAGATATAGAGTCTTGTGGCAATTGTACAAGAACAGTAACTTTATAGCACACAATTATTAAACAGTTTCTTCAAGAACTTAATATAGAGAATGCTGGTTGATAGATCCAAAAATATGCCCTGGAGTCTTGGAGAGCCTTATGTTTTTCTTCCCCATTAGCTACTGATGGAACAACTGTACTTGGAAATTTACCAGAGTAGATATTCCAGAAAAAAATATTTATGGTTAAAATGTTTTGTTCCAACATGAATAAAGCAAATAGAGCATAAAAACACATAAGCCTCTTTTCTTCTGGAGGAATACTGTCCACAAGGCAGTTATGGAACAATTATCTGGATTAACTATTCTGGTAAACTTCAGTGGCTTTTTGTATTAGAAACCTTTTTAACAAGGCATATGACGTTGAAAAGAACATCTTGTTTCTTCAAACAGAGCCAAGATAGACTCAAAGGAGGCAAGGAAACTAACTAAATGTTTAAACAAAAAGGATCAATGTATGTTTGACCTTGTTCAAACTCACAAGAGAGGCTGAAATCTCAAGGAGCTCTTCTCTTGCAGGTGTCTCTGTTTACAGGACAGAATATGAGGATAATCCAGCACCAGACAGTGTGGACTGAAGAGGATACCCGAACCAGTTTACTGCCAAGAAGGCTGTGTCATCATAGACCTCCACTGAACCAACAGGTAAAAATAGGTCTCAACATAATTATGTAGCTCTGAGCGTTTAGGTCCTGCCTGTGGCTTTTTGGCACTCTGGCAGGACAGGTGCAGCTCTGTTGCAGCCTGCAGTAGGTTTGAGGCTTGCATTTTCTTGGGACTGAAGACTTCAGAGGCAGTTAAACTAATCTGCAGATGAATTGACTTTGAATCTCAAAGCAAAGCTGAATAATTTTAATGACACATAGTTGGAGGGAATATAATGTAATTCCCTAACACATGGCTACACTAAGTATTTGCAGATGATGAAGAAAGTTTGCAAAGAGAAAATGAAAAGTTCAAAGCAAGTGGGGAGAAGCAAGATTTTTTCTGCTGAATTGTGCTTTCTGTCATCACTGAAATGACAATGTTGCACTCACTATCCATTTGTTTCTGAGAAGGGTCTCACCTTCTCAAATTTTAAACCTCTGTTAGTACTGAAATGCAGCACTACACATCAGAAAGAGTCTGTTCTTTCTCTGTAGTCAAAAGAACATACTGGATCATATTTCATGTATCTTTAGTATATCCCTTGGGCTGCAGTGTTGGACAACTAAAATATGAAGATGATGATACAAGATTATGATATCTGCCAGGATCATCCTTTAAATTTAAACATCATTTTTATGTGATGAAATGTAATCTTGCACTGTAATTATCAACCAGCAGGGCATTATCTGTTTGGTTCAAAGTTGCATTGTGTCCAGAAAAGGAGATTCACTATCCTGAAGGTAATTGCAATGACGCAGCAGTGAAAAAAAGCTCTAATTTTAGTAACAGTGAAAACCATTATTGATAGGTATCCCTCTGTTCTTTTCAGGTGCACCCTGAAACCAGCTGTACATATTGTAATTATAAAATATCAGCTCTCTTGGTTCATTGCGGATCTGGAAACGTAATGCAGTAGGCCTGGAAAAGGTAAGACTTTGTATGTTAGCTTATGTTTTCTGAAAGCACAATTAATTTGATTTATCATTATTTATTTTAATGTACTTCAGAGCATATTCCTTCCTTTTTTGGCAACTCACATTCTCCAGTAAATATCTATTATTTACAACTTTATGACTTCCTAAGTGTATCTCTGGGAATACATAGCTTGTCATCAGTATGCACTGACCAGACAGCTAGCTGTCATACCCTTGATTAGAGAAGAGCACACCCCTATTGTCAGTAGACGTCTTTAACTTAGCAAGTTCTGTGTTTTAAAATCTGATGTTTATCCTGTACGTAAGTGATACATACGGGTACAAGTATGTGTCTGATGTTTATGCTGTATGTAAAAGTGATAACAATAAACTTTCAGAGGCTACTTGAAGTAAGTGCTCTGAAATAAATGTATAGTACTTCAAAGATGAAAATATAGGGAAGTTACAATGAACAGGCGCTACAGGGTCAGCTGGTCAAAAACACTCCAGTGCATTTGCTATGGTCTGGTTAAAAGTTGATGAGCGGAACAAGTCAAAAAGGTGTTCAATGGGTAGACCAAATAGATGCTGTTGATTTGTGAATGTGACGACAATACTAATTCGAGGATTAGATTAAAGCAAGCAGGGTAAATCTGGTTTTCATTTTCATTTTATTTTATGATGCACATCCATATTTATTTAATTCATACCCACACTAGTTCTTTAGAGTTTACTTACAGTTCGAAGTGAAACATTGCTAGACTTGCCCTTCTCATTACATTCATAAATTATTGGTTTCAGCTGCAACCAAAGGAGGCACTATTAAAAAAAAAAAAAAAAGAAAGTATTTTCAAGCTTTGAAAAGATCATGCTTACTTTTAGACAGCTAGGTAGGTCTAGACATGCTTCTTAAAAATATTTATTTAAGTCTATGGGAGCTTTATTATGTAGTCTAGAAACAGGACATAATATTTAAACTTTATAGTGAGTAACTTCAGCAGTAAATACTGCTTGAACACAAATAGGAATTTCTTTATCTTGGCACCTATTGTAGGGAACTGGACTGGATGGCTTAGAATTTCATCATGTAGATCTGTTGTAGTTAAAGCCAGATAATATTATGTTGTGAATAAAAGAAGGGCCAGGTGGAATTCAAGGAAGGAAAAGGGAAAAGTGTGTGTAAAGTTGCTATCCTATCCTTTTTCTTAAACATATGTGCAATGTCTACTGTTACTAATGGAAGAAACTTCAGCCTGACTTTTAACATTTCCTCTTATAGGCATGTGTAGGCCTGGAAAGCAAATGGCGCATGTGCGCAAATAGAGGGATATGCAATTATTCTTCCTTCTGAAGTGCTTGTCTTTGACAATGATAGAAGAGCATGGTATTGAAGTTCTTAAATCACTGACATGCCATACACGTTTTTTGATTTGTTTTGTTGTTTGGCTGGTTTTTATGCCATGCTGGTATGCAATGTAACATCTCTCTATCGGCTTCGCATGCTCATATTGTCTTTGTATATTTGGAGTATTGCCACTGGCTCTCTGTGTTCATACCATCCATGTATGCTTAGTAATTTCATGCTTCTGCTGGATCAGAAATATGACGAATTCTTAGACTTGTCTGGCTTTCAACTTGCAGCTGCCTCTGCTTGTAGAATCTGATGGGGATTCCTTCTCCCTTTAGTTGTTTCAACAGCATTAAAAAGGCATAAACTGGGAATGATTGAGGAGAAGGCCAGAGATTCCACAGCACAATAAGGAGTGCACAGCCAGAAAACCAGCTCAGTGCATTCTTCCTTGCAGGGAGGCGCAATGCCAGTTACTCTCCAGTGCCAGAACAACTTTACTAAGGAAATGGGTGTGAGTAAGATAGGGTAGCTGAGGCTAAGCTAGCTTCATTCTTAGGCCAAGTGTACCTCAACAAAAACAGAAAGTCTGTGAGTGCTCATGAATTGCCTACTGCTTGCCCCCTGTGGTTCTTGTACAGCTGGCATGGTTGGAAAAAAGAAGCAGGGCAGGAGCAATAATAGGTCCAGTTTCCAAGGCTTTTGAGACAGCTGTTAGAAGGAAAGAATCTTGCAGGGTTATGGATACCCACTGGTGTTGGTGTTTGGTGAAAACTAAGAAATGAGGGGAGGAAGAATGAAAAAATGATGTCAATGACAGTGAATTAGGGAGGTCAGAGAAAGGTGGGGAAAAGACAGTAAGGGGTAGAACACAAAATGTTTTGTTAAACCTTCAATATATTTTTTTTTGCAGTTAACTGTTCTTATTTCTGTGTAAATGTAAAATGACTTGTTAAAAAATATTTTTATCCATTATATAATGAAATAACATTCCCTGTATATAGTGCTATTATTGTCTGCAACTCCCCCCCCCCCCCCCATTTCTAAAATTCTGGTACGAACATGTTTCTATTTTTGCTTTCAATATTTTTCTTATTTCTGTGAAAGCTTCCTGATTCAACTTTGTTCATTAAGAATTTCTTGTATTTCATGTACAAATCATTCTAATCAGCTTTTTAATTACAGTTAGAGCAGGCTATTTATAGAACTTACTTCTTACTTCTATAAACAAGTCCCTGGAGGGAAAAATAAGAGGAAAAAAAAAAAAAAAAGGTGATTAGCTTTAAATGAAAATGGAAAAAAAAATAGCTATACCTCACAGAAAATACAGAGTTGAACTGGAAAGGGCTATCTGGCTTAGAGGCCAAACCTTGAAATGGTCTGAAATTGAATTAGTTACACCACAGCTATTTGATTTAAAAAAATAAAATATAATAACAATAATGAAGGAATTGATGTTCTAACTTTCTGAATTCTTGTAGTCAGTCTATTCCTTCATCTAGATCAAGTTTATCACAGTTAGGTTAAACTGAGATGATTTTTCCAATAGAGCTGTGAATACGAAAAGTGGGGCAGTATCACTGTACCTTTTAAAAAATTCCAGAATATTAATATATTTTTTGGTAATTTTTCAAGTCATCTGTGATTGCTTTCCATGAATTTTGTTCTTGTCTCAAAAATTTCTGGATTCTGAAGTATCCACGGTGATGATGTGCCCACAGAATATTGAAAGAGGTCCTTGAACAAGGAAACCCTTGAACTGGCATCATCTGCCCAAAATGTCCTGGAAGGAGCCTGTATCTGAAGACAGTTCCTGGCTTCCATTAGGAATCACAAGATGTGAGTTCCCAAGTGAATAGTAGAAACAAATTGGACTATGGACAGTGTTCTGTGGAATATATGACCACAGAGCCTTCCGGGAAACCTAGCCAAATGCACTTTTGAGCTCTGTTAAATGCACAAATTTGGCTCATATTCAAAGTTAACTAAACAAATATGATTATTTGTGTTCCTAGCTTTTCACTGACATTTAAAGAATCAAGTCCATTGGCATTTAGGGGTATTAAAATAGGTACAAAATAGTTAATTCTACCTTTTTTTCCTTTAAGTCCAGTATAGCCAACAATGGTTTTATTATCATATGCATCATAGTGTTTAAAAAGCATTTGACAGGTGTTTCTGTTCACTGTAATCTACTTTTTGTAACGTTGAAAGATTATTGCTCACTACTAATTCAATGTTTTGTTTTCTTATATATTTATATGTGAAGCTATTGCATTTACAATGGACTGCCACAACATACAGGACTAGTCTGTGACTATTTGAAAGGAGGAGAGCTGATATGCACCGGCTTTACTGCACCATGTCAAAGACAGCACCAATTTAGCAGTGATCCATAGCCAATGCACTGAGGACCTTCAGAATAACTTCCCCTGCTACGCTCGCATGCATCAGATTTAATTTGCAAGTATCAAGGTAAGGAGCTAAGCAAATATATATTTCTATTCCAGTTCATTTTCTACCTTAATAATGTGTGCAGTTGATATTTCCTTAGGTATATATTTGCTGTAGAACTTTAGGTTTCACTCCTAAATCCTGCCCTGAATGTTGGCCATGGGCCTACTGAGAACTTCAACCCATTTCTCTACGTAATAGAACATGTTCTTTTAGGACCCAGGGAAAGACAGACTATAACCTACACTAGGCAGCAGGTGGCTTGCATTCTTGGTCAACTCCACCTCCTGCAGAGCTAAAAAACTCAATTTAGGTCTCCTGCTCTTACCCCTAATGCTGGATTTAACCAGACAACATGTTCATAAAACATGTTTGGATTTTTCTGTATTTATATTGTTAAATTCAGCTAATATATTAAGCTTTATGTAGAGCTCAGGGACATGGTTTAATGGTAGACTGGCAGTGCTAGGTTAAAGGTTGGACTAGATGATCTTAGAGGTCTTTTCCAACCTAAATGATTCTATGATTCCATGTTAGCACTGAACAGAAGGTATTTTTTCCCTTTGTAACAGTTTACATTTAGAAAGTTGTGAGTTTGAGGGGAAAAAAAAACACACTTTGGAATTATCAGTAGAAAATGTGGCTGCAAATATCTTTACAATTTAGTGTGCACATTGTTATTTTGGAAATTGATAATTACATATTAATATAATAATTTATATTATTACATTAATTTAATATATTTATATTAAATATTAAAACAGTTCAATATAAAAAGAATCATGTTATTTGTCTCAAATGAAGCACGAACTTCATGTGGATCAATTTGAACTTTCATTTAGTCAGTGTGTTTCATTAAAAATATACATCTGTGGGATGGTAGATAATCATTCTAATTATAACCAGGAGGCTGTCAGCTCTGAACTTCCAGACAGGCTCTTGTTACTGTGTAGAGCACAGCTCTTGAAAAGAGAACGGTAGCAGTGTGTAAGTATGAAGTGACAGAGGAAAAAACTAGCTTTTTTTCATGGATTATTATTTATAGGAGTATGTATAACTAGAACTCTTGCTTAGGCTTTTTCATGAGACTTGAAAAAGGTAAAACACATTTTTTTCCAATTTTTTGCTTTTTGTCTAGGCCAGCGTTTGCTTATTTTATAAATGTATTTTGTGTGTTACTGCTATTGCAACATAAGTAATTATCCTGCTGTTCCTGAAGTGCATAACTTCCTTTGCTGCATAACAGCAGCAAATAGTTATTGCTGCTGGCATAGTATAATAGATCGAACTGTAGCACTGTGTAGTCTGCATTGTGGCCTTTAGCAGCCAGATGCCTGCAGCCTGTGTCACTACATCCACCTGTTTTCCCCCCATCCTCCACTTGCTTATTCTAGGTTCTAGAATAGATTTGAACGTGAAGCATTCAGTGTTGCACTGACCAAAATGTTACAGAGTTTTGCGTTTTGAATGTTGTAGCTGCAGCATTAAGGAGAAGCACCAGTTGATAGAGATCAGTAAGCCATACCCTAAGCTGGAATAAATAGATACAGAAGAGTATTAGTGAATCTGTAACAATATCTGCTGGTGGACATTCAGTCCACCAAAAGCGTTCTACATAATAACCTAGAATTATTACAGGTTTCTGCTCAAATGTCAGGAATGCGAACTGGGAGATTGGACATTATTACCACATTGTAAAATATTGGTATCATACACACAACAGTATTAAGACCCAGAATTAAGAGCCTTGTGCATATAAATACACCTTGGCTTAATTGGGCACTTTTTTTCTTTTTTTTTTTTCCCCCTCGAGTTACGTCTTTTGCTCAGTTTTCCTTTTATACAGATGTTGAAATGAGATTTCCGAGCCAAGTTATTTTAAAGCTGCAGGAAAACAAAAACAATTCCTTCCCTTTCCTTAGCCCTCAACCACTACCATGCATCCTTTTCGGACAACCAACTGCAGTAAGTATTCTGTCTCACTTGAAGCAAATAGATGCACAGCTTTTTCTTTTTAGATTCTTGGTGTTGTTGTTTTGTTTTATATATACTGCTTTTTCTCTTACCAAGAAATAAACAGAGCTAGGTTAAACAATGGAGTGAGTCCCACACAGCCTTACCTACTTGAATTTCCAGTGTTTTGACTTTTCTTTTTTAGCAGTAAGTCACCATACAGCTCCAAATATGTTTACCTGTCTATTCTTTCTTTGTCACTTAAAAACACCAGCCCATATATCTGATAAACTAGTCATTTTTCCTACTGTTTTAGCACTTCACTCTCACACTTTGATCCCCCCCCCCCCCCCAAAAAAAAAAAAAGTGAAAAAAAAAACTTTTTTCCTAGAACAGAGTAACCCAATGAGTTGCTATTTATTATAATAATACAGAAAGCAGGCTGAAAATGCTGAGCTGATGCTGGTCTTGAACATCTTATAAAGGTATGTAAATACATATATATAAATATACAGGAGACAGCAGACAGAACCTTGGTAGCACATCGGAGGTTTCCAAATATTTGAGATCTTCTATCATTTAGTGTCCTAAGTACCATGTTAATCCATCACTTGGACACAGCCTAAGACCCAAAATGGTCACTGGTTAAACCACTTAACTAAGCCATCTTTCAGCTTTTCCACACGTACAACAAAAGACTGATTTTTAACCGCTATTTGTAAACAGTTTGGAGAGCTTTTCTTAAAACTAGCAAACAACAACAACAAAACAAGTCAAAAACCAGAAATGCGCGCGCACAAAAAAATTCAAAATGCTAGTATATTTACTTGCACTTAAGAGTATATAATCTGTATCGTATGTTCTCTCTCTGTAGCACTTAGCTGCAATTAGAGTATATAATATATATATATATATGTTTCTGCAACTTATAATTCTATCAAAATAATGGAAGTAGCTAAAACTGGAACAATGAATATTGTATCACAGCTCAACAGAAATGAAATCTAATTATCAAGTAAGGTAAGATTTCTAACCTTATTTCAGTTGGGTTATATTACCTCCCACTTGAAAACAAGTTAAGGGTGAGCGGACATTGTAACTCTTGCAGCAAAGGCCTTAATTAATCAATATAAATTAACAAGTGTTCTTTTCTCAGTTTCTTTTTCTGCCATCTTAGCTTTTAAACTTCTAGTGTCACAAGGAAACTTTAAACAGTCATCATTATGTGCCCAATTGTAAATAATACCTCTGAAATGAGGACATTCAGGCAAAGGGCAATGACAGTGAACTTTTCCTGGCTATAGGCTAGCTAATAGCCAAGAACCAAAATGCTTATTTCCGCATATAAGACTTAAAAATTCTAGATGGGGTTTTCTTATACACCCTTTAACAGAAGGCTGCTGAAGGAGAGATGTTTCTTGGCACTTGAGCTGTAAGCCATACCTTCAGTTCACCTGGACACAAAGCAGCATTGAGAAATGTAAAATGATAGAAACAGTTTGTGTTACTCTAAAGTGATTGCACAGATTTTTTAAGAGCCAGGGTAGAAACTCACTCAAGTAGGTATATGAATATATACATTTTTGAAGCAGTATGTTTCACTTTAGGACCAGGTAAGTTGTCCAGCTCTAAATTTAATGGAATTTACTCAAGGCCATGCACAAACACCTACCTTCCCAGTTTCTGATGACAGAGTGAGTTAACCAGGATTACTATAGATTTCACTTGAAAATAGATGGCTAAATTTTAAATCTTGTCACTGTAGGTAGAAGCATACTTAACTTGGTTAAGTTTTAAGACTCCGACCTGCAGCAGTGTGTACAGAGACAGTTGGCCCAATGTGACTGCAGTTATTTTGCTTCCACACTAGAGCTGCTACACCCACACAGTGCAGAGGCCTGTGCCTATGCTGAGGTACAACTTCAGTGTATTCAAAGACCACAATGCTACAGATTTAAAACATGTAGGTGCTTAATACTGTTGTGCAGATTCCATCAAGCCTATCTGAAGGAAAAAAAGCAAACAAAAAACTAACCACAAAAAAAACTTACTCATTCTTTCTCTGACTGTGCTTCTTGCTGGTCTTGCTGGAACAAAACAGGTTCTGCACAGCTAAGTGATTTGGAACTGTTGTGGTTGGGGTTTGGTTGAGCGCCAAGTTGAGAGAAACTCAATCTAGGATGATGGAATGAAAAAGATGCATTTACTTTAGTCTCTGCTCTGCTGCCAGCTTATGATGAAACAGAACAGTTGGATTCTTAACTAATTATCAATAACTTAGTAATGAAAGGCAAATTCAGACGACAAAAAAATAGGAATATGAAGCAATTTAGTAAAAAAAAAAAAAAAATAATGAAATGCAGTCATTTTGTAGCCATCTGTGCAAGCTTCCTCCAGAACTGCAACACTTGACTATGCATTAAAAAACTTAAATATTAAATAAACACTTAGATACTAAATAATTATTAATAACTATGTAACAACTTTTTCTCTGTGGTTAATAATTAACACATAGTTAAGGCATTTGTGAAATCATAGGTTGGATCAGCTTTGTTATTGCCAAATTACAATACAAGAGATCTGAATAAATGTAGTAATATTTTATTGATCACAAACATAATACTTTCAGCAATTAAAATGTATGACTCATATGAACAAAGTGAAAATAAAGCACAACTGAAAAATAACTTCACATTTTTTTCCCCATTTCATTCTTGGTGTAAGCAATAAATACAACGCTATAGCTTCTATTAATCTTATTTACACAGTACAATACTTGAATGTTGCCTGGTTTCCAGCCCAAATGTTTCATGACATAAAAAATAGTATGTGTTGCAGCATTTCTATGGCCAAATACTCTAGTAGATCATCACAATGAGAAAAAATATATAGCATAGATGATAACATTAAAAAAAAAAAAACAAAAAAAAAACTGAGGGGACCTTCCACTGGAACTTCAATCTGTGCATTTTACTAACCGAAGGCAGTAGCATTAAAAATAGACATTCCCTTCATACAAAACTAAGATGCTAGAATTACAGATACCTGATATAAGCATTTCTGTAGCCCCCTTCAGACTGACACAATAAATCCTCACTAAATAGCAACAACAAAAAAAGAGCAAATAATATGATAATATGCCATAAAGGATTCTGAAGCACTTTCAAATGGACAGGTATCTGTGTGGGCTTTGATTCTCAGCTGGTACCCACTGATTCTGAACGTGGAACTCATGACAGATTTGTACCAGTTGATGATCCGGCACTCCCAGAGCTATACCAAAGCTGCTATATCAGATCAGGGATTTTCTGCACTAGTACTTTCAGAACATCGCACAGACTTTTAAGTAGCACTACATAGATCAGCAAGCAGAGTAGCAATCTCTAATTATGTTATAACAGATGCCATCACTGTATTCTTATAAGAGACTGTGACATCTGATTGTGACATTTCACGCTGCCCTTTAGTATAGCACCCAACTGATTTTCACTACCAATCAAACAGCCTTCCAGAAGAGAAATCTTGATTTTAACAGCTTAGCAGAGATTCTATGTTATGAAACTACAATATTAACAAAATACTTTCTAAATTCAAATCCCAGACATAACCGTAAAACAAACAAACAAACAAACAAAAAAAAACCACTAGGGAAAGGTGCAAGTGGCATGAATTTACTGCATCCTCCTAGTGTTCTCCTTCAAAATATAAAGCATTTAAAGCCTTATGAAGTCACAAGCCAATAAACACTGTGACAGCAAATTAATTAAATGCTAATGAAGCTTACAGAAAGGTTACTGACAAAAATATTTAAATGTTAAAATCAAGTTCTTCATATACAAACCTAAGTACTTTAAAGTGGTCTCAGAAAGAACTGTCTTTAAGCTTGTTGACTTGCTTACCAGATGTATGTTAGCATTACAATAGTCTATCAACTCCAGTATCCACTTTTCCTCTTCTTCCCCTACTTTTTGAAGTAGGCTTATCTGCAAAATAAACTATTAAAACCTTTTTCTACTTCTGAGCTTTTTAGTAAGACTTTTATAAATTCACCTTTTACCATCCTCTCATTCTTTAGCAATTTTGTCATTTCTCTAATGAAAACCCTTATTTCTTTAAAGCATAAAGATTTACAAAAACATAGATTGCTATAGTTAGATTTTCTCAAGACCTTCCCATCAGCCTCCTCAGTTTTCAATAAGGCCTTTAGCAGTAGAACCAAAAGAAAAAACTTTTAAGTCCTGTTCAGAATCAAGCACACCCAAAATAATATTCTCAATCCATAATGTTTTTGAAGCTTTGTAAGAATAAGCTTATAGTGGATTTTTCCAAATAATAAAATCCTATGTTAATAACATTAATTTGATTGATTAATCTGAATTCTCATACACTGGCTTTAAAGGTAGTATACCATTTGCACTGCGTTCAGTCCTTCATACTTTTCTCAGACAAAACAAGCCACAAGATTAATCAAAAATGTTGCCCCAAAAATGAAGGAATAAATTATTAAGCATATGGCCATGGAAATACCTGAAAGGAAAACAAAAAAAACAACATGACAACAACACAATCTGTATGATCTCTTTCCAGTTGAGTAAATTGCTTAAGCACACAGTGAAGTTCCATCAGCCTGCATTAGTGTCAGGATGGTACAGGTATTCAGGTTACTACTTTTCTTTCTGGCAGTAAGGCCTCATTGATCTGGTCTGCAGTAAAGTTGCTAAGAAACTTCGACAAACTTGAGGAGACACTCCTGCGTGTGTCAAAACAGTTTAAATAAAAGGTTTCAAAGCTAGCTGTAAATCTTTACATTGCAATACAGAACTAAGTAGAATCTTAAACTTGCACTGGCATCTCTAATGCTTCATTTAAAATAGTGGCAAAATCAAATCAAACTGGCTCAGCATCAATATATTTGAGTCTGTTATCTCAGGCTACCTTTTTTTTTTTTTTTTGGACAGTCAAATGCTAGACATAATTAAACGGGACAATCTACTGTAATTATTGCACCTATTTTAACCATTTTCCTTTTTTCAGTTTGAGGTTGAATTAAGACAGTACAGTATGTTATTTACACCTTAAGTTTCTATAGGCAAATGAAGTGGTTTCAGTACAACAGTCTTTATACAAACTTCCAAGAAAGTAAGAAATCCTTCATTGATTCCCTTTATACAAAAAATTGCCAACTTGGTCTACACAGTAGAAACTGAAGAGGCAAAGTTTGTATCCTTACATAAATGCACATATAGATAGATATATGGATGTCCATACTATATAGATACAAAGAAACACAAACATATGTATATATACATACGAAAAATGTGTTGGTTTTGTTTGCAGGAGAAAAACATATCCCAAGTTAGGTAAAATCTTCTGGCCGTGAAGTCATTAAATCAAACTTCAAGTTCACGAGCTATGACGGTGAACACTCTGGCGTAGGCCAAGTCTTTGGCAGTCAACCATACAGCTTCTCAGTTTTTAAAACAACACTCTCCATGTCATGACAGCCCTTCCCATTTAAATGTTCACTGGTGCAGTCGTGATTGTAGCCATAGCCTTGAACATCACTGATTGATGATACAGTGTAGGAAGCAGTGCGCATAGCATCTGAGTGGCTGAAGCTGTGCTCAAATTGGATTTTATACTGATTCCAGTGTCTTCTCAAAACGGCTTGGACCTGTGACAGAAAACAAAAACAAAAGCACATAAAACACTTGGAAAGATACCATTAGACTTCACTCTTTGATGAGTAAGTGCCATAATAAATGTCTCAGCAACTTAGGTAGTAAGGCTTAAAACTCCTGGAAATTGAGGGTGCCTACAAGTGATAGGTCACATGAGATGTTCTGAAATAATTTAAGTTTAATAGGCATAATTCTTTGTGCTTTTCACATCGAATTTGCCAGCTTATAGGAGGAGCAGCTGTTAAAAAATTTTCTGCTTTCTCCCCTCTGGTCTAAAGCCTAATATTGACAGGTAAGATTTACAGGTAAAAAGGTAATTTCTATTCATTCTTACATTCAACAGGACACATCCTTAGCAACTCTAAATTCTTATATGGTCATCTTATACCATCTGCTATGGTTCTTACACAAAAAAGCCCTTGTTGTTTTCTGACCATAATTTAATGAAATGACTAGAAAGACAATTTCCTGAACTCCATATTTCTACGAGAGTTAAAAATAACACTGATAAATAGCTAAAGGCCCCAGTTTGTCACTGAAAGGATGTTATGTTTATCATGGGCTTCCTCTCCTACAACATGGTTAAACACCTGCACATATTTGATTGACGAAGTGTTACAGTAGTGAAATTCACTTGGAATTATTTTTTCAGGGAAGATGCCAAGTAAGGAATGCTAAGAATGCCAATAACTATTGTTTTTTCAAAAGGTGTTTTGCTTGTTGTTGTTGCTGTTTTTTTTTTTTTTTTAAAGAACCATTGCTTAAAAAAATTGCTTACAGATCCTGACTATATTATTTCCTCTTCACACAAACTCTTTGCCCAATAACCAGTGACTCTGGGAATCCCTTCTGCATCAACTAGCAAAGTACCAACTTTCTAGATGCCCACATTTAGCCAGCAATGCACCCCAAATCACTGGTCTCATTCAAAATCATAAACTTCATTCACATGAATCAATCAGTGCACATCAGTAAGTTTCCATTTGTTCTTTTTTCCATGGTAAATTACCTCAGTAAGACCAGTACAGAAAAGACCCTGGTCTTTCTTTTATTGCAGAAAAATACTGGCTCTACTGGTTGGCCTTTTGGCCAGTGCCCAAGATGGCCTGCAAGCCACCACCTGAACAGAGTTTGGCTCCTGGTATTTGCTACAGAAAACATCAAAAGGTATAGTAGCAGTTGGGAAAAGCTATAATTTAGTTTAAAAAGAAACACTTGCTTTTGGCATTTTTAATTGCTAATAACTTAAAAGGAACACCTTTTCTCCACTGTCACTCAAAGTGTCAATTCCAGTATCAGCACTCACCTTCAAACCACAGCCTTGCTGCAGAACAGCATGCAAGTGTTAACCTGATGCCTCTCATTTTGTACAGTACATAATGAGGTGTTGCTATGACAGGTGCTGATAGAGCAGCATCTTGTACACAACAGCAAAGCTACGGTATCAGGCTAAGTTAACGCATTGTTATGACAGCAACAGATTATAATGGCAACACAATATACATATGCCTCCAGGCTCACATGCCAGAAGCAGAATTATTTAATAGACAAAGGCAACCTTGTTTTTGTGCAGACATTTTTTCCTAACTACACTGCCATTTTCCCCATGGCTTTCCTTACTAATATGGTTGGTTATGAAGTAATAGATCCCCTCTAGAACCAGAGTAATGGGGAAAGAAAAATACCCCCAAACGGGTCAATATTGGTCACTGAAGCACTGCAACCAGAAGTAAAACTGGTTTAACCAGCATAAATTTCCCCTATATAGAGCAAGTGGACACACACACATTTAACTGACAAAGACAAGGCCTAGAGCATAAACATTTTGTTCAAGTGTCTGAATCCACCATTTAACATTATCCTGCCCGCAGTTGTTCAAGCTGTGGAAGAGCTCATCTTTTACACTGATCAGCCAATGGTGAGTGTAGGATACTGAATTAGTGGAATGACTAGAGTTTGCTTTTGCAGAAGAGAACAATGTGAAAAATACCTTATGAGTCTGTAATAGTGGAAAATTAACATATGAAGCAAATCTTTTTTACTAAACATACTGTACTTTAAAATTTGGGTTTCAACTTGTTTGAGGAGTAAAATAGCCTCAGAAGATCCAAGAGGATTAAAATGCAGAGCTGAGCAGTGGACAGTGTTGTTTCATGGAAACTCTAGAGATTTAGAGTATTTTTCCCTATTTTGCATTGGAGCAGAAAAAATTCTCTGAATTTTTTTCCAAATTTTTTTTAGAAGGAATTTGGAAGTATAGAATTTAGAAGGGAAAGAGTGTGTAAATTATTTGTGTTGAATGTGGGAAATTGGTCAAATCACATCCAGAATGTCTAGTGATTTATTCTGCTTTGAATCAAATACATAAGCTGGGACTTGAACCTGGATCAACTTTACCATAAAACCAGATCAAAAACACTGGCCCAGGTCCTATAAACTTTGAAAAAAAAAAAATCTTTCTTCATCTTTTCTGCCTCCTTGGCAATATATATATATATATGTGGACACTCATACATTTATTAGGAAAAAAAAAAAAAACAATACACGAAACCACATGGAAATTTCATTGCAATTCAGTCAGCTTCAATCTGAAGAGAAAGAGTAGGAAGCATGACCTACTTGAATCAGTTCTTTTATGAGCTAAATACTTAACCCATAAGTAAATATTATTGTCCAATAGCATTATATAAGCACACAACATCTAAGAAAAGAAACTAAGGGTTCAGTCCTATGAAAACATCTGGTTCCTCCCACACATCTGCTCACAGCCATACACTGCAGCTTCACTAAATGTAGAACAAATGACCAAACAGATGTGTGGGGATAAGTGCAGGATTGTAATCATTCCTCTGCCAGAAGTGTTGGAAAAGTAAGTGGTGTTTTTTTTTTTTTTTTTTTTTTTTAGGGGGGGATGGTTTTTGTTCATTTATTTTTGTTTCTTTTTGTGATCAAGAGCTACTTTAACAAGTAATTTTTATCTATTTAGCCTTTCTACCACTTTTATCTCTGACGGTAAGGCCCTATAAGTATACTGTCAAGCGCGAGGCTTGGGTGCCAGGACCTTGATCTATTCAAGTTAACAGCAAAGCTTGTTAGCTGCAACAAGGATCAGTTCCATAGGCTAATGAAATGTGATGCAATTCTCTGACATGAAAATAAAAAAGTCTGTTCTTGGAATTGACTGATGATGGTTCTTCAAAATTGCACTTCTTAATCAACAAAAAAATTTGACTCAAGCAGAACGACATATTAAATTCTGATTTTAGAATGATATTTTTCAGCTGTGCTATATCCTTAATTACTGAAACAAAACCAAAGTATATAAAAATATAAAACTATACGTATATAAATATATATATAAATACATAAAAAGGTTACTCTACCTCTCCATTAAAAAAGCAGAAAATTGTAGCCACCAGTAGACCCTGCAAAATAAAAAGATTCTGCTTTATTTCACATGCACATACTTTTTTTTTTTTTTTTTTTTCCCCATTTTCAGATAATTAGATGTTCCTGATAAAGTTCCAATACAGATAGCAAAGAAAGTATAGTATAAATCTAAAATCTGTGAATCATTTCTAAAACTATCTCATTAAAAAGTAGTGGGCCTCCTGACTACCATGGTAAGTTTCTTTCTTTTACAGAAAAGAAAATAAAGTGCATTGAGAACATTGAAGTAATTTACACAAATATTGCATAAAGGTCTTTAAAAACAAAAATACAGGATCCTTGCTCCTTTATTTGCTTCACATGCCAACACCTATCTAGCTCAAGTGGACAAAAACTATTTAATATTTCCTACCTGGTAATGCATAAGGATGTGCATCACATAGTCATAGACTTCCTCAGCGATCGGGCCTTCTGGTCGCCATGGAAACAGCACAAACTCAATGCCAAGCAGGGGGACAAGAATCAGGGTAGCTCTCACTGCTTTCATGTACAGGTTGGATTCTGCCTTGTGGGTGTCTTTCAGCTTTGTTATGAGAACACGGACGATATTCAGCAGGAAGAAGAGATTCACCTGTTGGAAGAGAAAATGACACTGAAGAGACTCTGAAAATAATCCCCTCACTATTTTGTGATACTGAAAACCAGGCAATTCAAAAAGAACATACAGTGCATAGAGAGCATTCTGATTATGTAGTAAGAACAACTTAAAATTTGCTGAAAACATCTTAAGAGAATGAGGTTGGGCTCTGACATATAATGCCAAAGTCCATTCCTCTAACTTATTAAGCAAACATCCATCCAGTTGATCTTCCACTGTTAACAGCCCCTGTACCTTTCTCTCTGCTGTTACAATAACAGCACAAAGGTGAAAGATGCTTGTAACAAATTTAAATTTAAAAAACAGAATGGCAGAAGCTGTTTTATAAGAAGAATGCATAGAAATCAATCACTGGCCATGATTTCTGCACAAGCAACACCCTATGGCAGACCACAGGTCCAAACCAATGTCCCTAGAGGTGTGATCACCAGTATGTAAGATATTTTTTATATTGCTTTCAGCTATTTTAATGCCCCGTATGAGATGCAATTTATTTATTTTTTTAAAGAGTTTCTGGGAGAAGGTAAGCAATGCACACGGATATCACCACAGTGTCTGTAACAGTCATAGTCTGATGTCCTGCAAAACTGACCCTCAGTGGTTTAAAATCTACCATTCCTTGCCTATTTAGATCGCACTGACCGGTTAGATTTGTTTTACAACCTTGATTATGATAAGACTAAAAAAGCTTCATCATTGCTGTGATTTTATTTAAAAAAATAATTAACTTACAGTCCCTTCTGTCCTAAGACTCTCAATTATTTTTACAGTTCAAAACAGAAATCTAAACCAAAAAACAAAAGTACAGCACTCTCTTATCATTTCCATGGAATAACCCCCCTCCCCCCCCCAGGCAGGGTAGGGAAGAAGCCAGCAAAAAGACAGACAAATCCTTTCTAAAATAACTACGAGTTCATTGTCTAGGAAGAGGCCTCTGCCTCTCCACAGGCCAAGTGCAAACGTGGAAGCCATTTCAGACCATGTGTGTCCCCATGTCCTTCATAACCCTGGCAGAGTTCCTGGCATGTCACTTAAGGTTTTCACAATAAACAGCTGTGTATAGTTATGGCAACACGGCCCTTGACAGATATGTTATTTATATTCTACTTACTTGCTATTTAAATCATTTTAACAGGAAATTGTTTTACATAGGAAACTACTGCATGAATTTCTTCTGGAAGCTTCCAAGTACCTTTTGGCTTTGTATAAGCAAAAGCAACCAAGGTCTCCTGGTTCTCTGTCATGGGATTTATTCAGATTTTATGCAGCCCATGATCCTCATCCAACTTCCTATAGTACACACAGACAATAAGTCCTTCCTCCATTTCTAAATTCTCACTTAGACTATGAACTCAGCATCTTTCTTTCTCAGTTTTCACCCTTCTTATGTTTTGGTAGCATGGCCAATTCCTATAATACTGTCCTTGAATGTTGAGTGAAGATGAAAGTTGAAGATGAGTAAAACACCACCTGGTAAATTAACAAAATGATGAAATGCACAGATTTTTTTTCATTGTTCCACTTACTCACCAAAGCCAAAAAACACAAAAATAAACATATCCAGCGTTTGCAAGTAGATATTGGAACAAGCAGAAGAGATGAATGAGGCAATGCAGAGGACAGACTTGAGAAGAGCAGTGTAAGTATTAGTGGAAGTATGTAGCACCAATTTTTGCTGAGTATCTCTTCTGTCACAAAGACAGTGAGATCAGGATGAACAAAATTCTTACTGAAGTGATGAAAATGTGTCTTGATTTTAGCAAGGTAGCAAGTAGATTTTTACATTTAAGCAAACAGGCCTGTGCAACTACTTGTGTATACATTATCATGAAATTGACTGTTATGGTTGTTTGTAAAGTCTCAAAGAAATACTGGTGTGCCAGCTGCAGACCAACACACAGAATAATACTGGCAGCTTCATAGTGACTGGGAAATTGAACCAGGCAAAGGAACAAAAATGGAAACAAAGGCAGAGAAGTCAATCCTAGATGAAATGTTGTAACCTTCACTAGGAACTTAGCAGAATTTAGGTTCTGCCTTCAGTGTTGTGAACTTAGCTGAGCTAAGTATCAGTATGTTCTGCCACGCTCAATCTACTCTTTCAGTGACACTAATGCAAACTAGAACACTAGTGCACTGGCATATCTGAAGCCTACACTGAAAACTGCCTCCACTTGGATCAACATTTGGCTAGTGTAATAACTAACATTCCCCCCTTCCATTTCATTCCCACACTATTTCTTTAGTTGTGGTTGCTTAGGCAAACATTAGCAATTAAATGCATAACTGAAGACAACTCCAATCAAAACGCAACTTAGGTCTGCTCCCGTTTGCAGTTTCTTTGGCAGGGATCTGGCCACAGTTATGCAAAAGCAAGGACCAGCAGAGTTGTTGCTAACATCATGCAATGCAGGATTTTCAGTGATGTACAAAAGTTACAGGCCTAATACCCAATGGTTTCTGCCAATTCCTCTTGGCATCCCCTTGACAATCTTATTCGTGCTCTTTGAGATCTTACTTCTGCAAATAGAAACAGTGTCTTTTCCCTAGTTATCTAATTTTTAGTTTAATAGTGTTACTTAAATTTCTACTAAACCAGGTCATGCTTAGTAAAGTGTGAAAATTGTATCTGGCAAGCAAGCTGCTTAAGCAAATGTGGGTTCTGTTCACCAAGTCTGAACACATGCATTTCATCTTCTGTCTTTCTCCCTGGCTTGTCTTTTCTGAATTGACATATTAATTTTTGTGATCAGAAAGGAAAGGAATTCCTTTAAGGTATTTTCATTTCACACACATCACAGTTAGACGTATAGCTGTGTCTAACCTTCATTACTCCTTCATGGTTTTCACGTAAATTTACTGATTGTACTGAGGTGAGAAAAATGTAAGAGAAACACTTTCAGTCAGCTCACAAGAAATATAGGAATATCAAAGGTATACATATTTGTAAATTGCAAAGAGAATGGACACACATTCTATCAAAACCAACAAGTATAGAAGATTATTATGTTTCCAATAAAATCACAAGACATTCTTAGTGTTGCCTTGAGTGGAAAGAAGACTTGACAGTTTGGGACTCATTCCATGGATTTGAAATCAGTGCGAGTCTTGCCACTATTTTTAGTGTGTTTTTGTGGAGGCCACTGCTGGGAAGAAGAAAATGATCTTATATCCTAAAATGAGGTCACTTCATGAACAACGCTATAGTTCTCATAATACATTTTTTTCTGTTATTGTTTAAGCAAGCTCTGACTAAGATAAATTATATTTCAGCTTTAAAGAGCTTTACTTAAGTGATATATCGGGGAAGAGACAGTTGGACAAAGGAAATAATGACCCACAAGGCAGTGGAGAATGGAATATATTTGCTGGGTAAAACATGGTGGCTACTGAAGTGAGCAAAAAATCCTTTCACTTTCTGTGCAAACAAGATTTCATCTTTTGTGTAAACTGGGGAGAAGAAAAATAGAAAGGATTTAGAATTGGTTTTAAGTTTATACTAGTTAACCTGTCTTTAAAATAACATACATGGCTGACCTGACTAACAGGACAAGGGATTATCAGTAGTTAGTAACACACCAAGGATCTCAGACTGCTTCTGGCTTCTCATGCAGAGGACCTCGCGTGTGTCACAGTATCAACACCATCTTCAAAATATAAATTCACCAGCTAATTTCACTGTAAATGAATCTGCAGGTCACAAGAACCGCAGGATTTATGAAATGGTCTTCAGAAAGAATTCTGTATGTGCAGAATGCCCTCTGCAAATATTTTTTAACAGTTTAACAGAAAAGGAAGTTCACATAGATTGGAAACCAAATTGTTTCCAAAATTGTTTCCTTAATCTTTTCAGTCTTACTGAATTTACTTGCATAAACTGAAAAGCATAAGGAGAGTCAGTAGACATTAATATAATACCTTTGACAGACCTGCTTGAAGTTTCTGTTAAGGTAAGTATGTCTGTTGGTGTTTTCTTTTATAATGCACCTATGTAGAAATAAACTATTGACTGAATTTCATAGGTTAGATTCAGTCCTAGAGTAACTGAAGTACAATGTTGACTTGTATACAAGTGGAGTCTTCAGTTACTTATTCAGAATTTACTGTTTTCACTGTCAAAGATCTGTGTAATAGCTCCTTAATAAGGTCAAGACTTCTGCATCTTTTGGGTCCAAGATACCTGCTGTGTTGAGACTCCTGAGAACGAGTCATTGTTAGCTTTAGGCTCTTACCAATTTATAAGACCACTAAAAATAATTAAAAAAAAAAAAATAAAGCAAGAAAAACAAATTATCTGAAAAATGCCTACCAATAGAGCAGCACAAATAGGACCATGGATGATGTACAGCAGATGAGTATCAGAGCTGATCCAACAGCTAGAGGAAACAAACAGGGAAAGTAAAAACATTTGGTATTTTGTTACCTGTTCTATTCCTTATTTTCTTTTATTATTATATATTCTTTTATTTATGTTATATTATATATATATATATATATAATTTATTATTTTTTTATTTTCCTTAAAGAAAATATAACAGTTTGGCAAAGCTGTTTGAGATACTACTTACTTGTCATTATAATACAAAGTTCTAGCAACAGCATGTATGCAGGCAGGGATCAGTGGAAAACCTGTGAAGAGAAAACAATATTTTCTTCATATGTAAACCTACATAATAGGTAACTAAGCATACGTGCATCTCTTGCAGTGATCCTCTATATGTTCATCTCCTCTAAATTATATATAACCACAGAGCAAATAAAGTAACATCAATTCAGTCTCTGTTTTCCCTCTTTCAGAGGAGTGTATAAAACCTTATTCCCACTGTCTATCAGGAAATCCATAGCATTGTACAGATAGAAAAGGCAAATCAAATCATAACTATTTAGAACGTGACAATCAATCTTTATTAACACATTTTTTTTCAGACCGCAATCCACAGCAATGCTAAGTACTAAGTAATACTAAAAATACCAGTATATTTTTATATATAATCAGCTGTATCTGTGGTGGGACAGCTATCAATACTGGTACCATGTCATGTTACAGCTGAATGTGCCAATACAATGAAGTGCAAGTTCTCACTTGCAATTTGTGAATATGCTGTTGTGCATTACCTGAAACCACCACGTCTGGCTTGTTAGTTTTAATACTGACATTACTTGAGGTCTTTAGCTACTGCTATTCTGTATTTTCTTAGTGAACAATACAGGTCAAATGGAACTGCTGGAAAAATAAATCCTTGGCCATCTCTAACTCAGTTTTGACCCTCCACCCTAGACATGGCCAGACTTCTCTGAAAACAAACATTTGTTCCTGAATAAACATCTTCAAGATGAGGAACAATGAATAATTACTTCTTAATGTCTTTTTTATAATAGGAGACTAGTTTCTCTACACAAAGGAGGAGTCGCTTCCTGACTCCAGTAATGCATAATCTCTCTTTCAGCAAAGATAGAGGTACATACAACTTCCTATGTTAATATTTCTAAGCCTGTTAAAACACCACAGACAAAGAAGAGGGGTGTGTCATCATTGTTCAAAGCTGCCACTGCAGAGAAGCAACAGAACAGCTGTTCAAATTCTCATGAAAAGGACTAAAAGATAACATTGGCCTGACAATACAGAATGTGAAATTGCATACCCCAGCCAAGAAGGTAATACCACATCAAGTGCTGTTTCTCAGCAAAAACAGCCACCACAATAAGAGTATGCAGGTAAACGCCTTCACACAGCATCCAGAAGTAGTTGCACCCCATTAGGTACAGGTAGATGAACTGTGACACTTTGCAGCTAATCTGCAGAAAAAGCAGAGTACAATATAAACACATAAGTTGCACAAATCTCAGAGATTTATTTGCAAAACGGAAAAAAATACTGCTCGAGCCAAATATTCACATTTAATTTTTTTTTCACTATGCTTATGTATTTTTTATTTTTATGGAATTAAATTTCCATACTTCATGGTGACCAAGTTGGTAACTGCGTCTGTATTCTTATTAAAGCAGACATGAGAACTTTGAGTTTCTCCAGCATAAGGGCAGAGAGCAGTAATGATATTTCCATTTATTGTAAATATTGACACAATTGACCATTCCAATCAAAAGGAGGTCTTTAAATTATCAAATAGTAACTGCATGAGAAAATGTGCTTTGATGAAGCCAATTCCCCTTCGGTTATACCAGTCATCCCATAGTGAATGATTTACATTTTGAAAACACTTTAAAAGATCCCAATTTCAACCTAGTCATAACTGAACTTATGGCCATGGGACAACTCATACAGTAGGTTCTAATAAGAAGCTTTCTTGTTGGCATATATCTGTATTCAAAATATCCTCAGATATTCTTCAGCTGAAATGGCTATAGCTTATTGTGAAGAATAAAGTGTGAGGTTGTTAAAAAGAAGGTATAACTTGCTCTTTTACACACAGTATACCTTCTTTTTTTTTCTTCTGACGTTGCTGTGGTTGATAGATTGATCTCGTTCTGGCACTTAGCTTAAACCAAATACAATATTGCTTTACCACGTTCTACTACCTAATTCACTTACTGATGATCATTCGCAGCTATCTCAAGCATATTATCCAGAATTTTTATGAGCTTTTGAAAGGATAAAGAGAATTCATCTTTTTACTTGATTCCAACAGCTTCTGGATTTTTGCCCTAACTTTCACAGAATTTAAATTTATCTTCCAGGTCCAAATAAAAATAAAGCCATAGTTAGGGATTTGTTTGTTTATGTAATTGATTTTCAGGCTCTTCTGTTGCTATAACTCCTAGCCTTTTGGGAGAGGCTACTGATTCACACTTAACCCAGTATTATCAGGAAATGAGAGACAAATCAGACCCTAAGGGTTGGCTTTTTTAGCCTGCTTTTTTTTTTTTTTTTTTTTTTTTTTGTTCTGAAGGGGGTGGGGGAGAAATGAGGGACAGTTTGATCTCCCTTCACACAAAAAATAATTCTCATTTCAACTCAAGATGGCAAAGCAAAAGCCACATGAAAGTAGCTGACAGTGCCAAAATACATTCTAGAGCCTTTTTTTTTTTTTTTTAAACTCTCCTTCCTTGGTGAATTCAACTGTCATAACCTCTCTGACATCATCTAGAATAGGCTGCTTCCTTGTAGTTTCAGTGCAGAAGTGATCTGTACAAATTCAGAAGAGCAGTTCAGTATGCTCTGTCTCTGAAGCTGTTTTATTATTTCGAAACCTCAAATGTGAAATGCCCAAATCGCTGTTCGCCATCTGTTGTAATACGTAACATGGTTACACCGTCACTGCACATTTTAACCTTGCTATGTACATCATTTCATCAACTATTCATGCCTCATTTATCCCTTCTGCATTGCTGAAGTTTTTCACATACAAATCAACAAGGCTGCCAAATATACTTTCACTTACTGGATTAGTTGCAACTAACTCCTGATTGTTGGCAATTGCAGTCAGTGAAATTATCGTTACAACAGAGTTGCAAACAAAAGAGAAAAATAGATTTTTATGCAGGGTAATCCTTTGGCAACTCAAGCTCCTAGAAAAGAGAAACAAGAACAAATGAATACACGAGGGGACAGTTATGCGTAATTGGGGACAACTTTGAAATTTTGAAATACTAGAGCTCTTTATTTATTATGCAGTCTTACATCAACCCTTTCTTCAACTCCAGTCCAAATTCAATGGAATAATGTGAAAGGTAACACCTCCCCTTAATCTCCACTTGACCACAGGAGGAAAGTCGGTACATTCAGTTCCAATACATTTACAACTAAAGACTTTCTTTGTAGAGGTTATCTAAAAAGGATTTTGATATGGGTAACATATAATACATTTTGTATGATTTATACATTTGTTTTTGTTAGTGCCTGATGATTTCCCAATTAACCATCATACCTGAGCTTGAGGAAGCTGTTTTACCCTATGTTTTCATTTATCCGGATCTGTCAAGATTTTTGGCAGACAATTCTATTCTACTGACATTCTCAGTCACTTCTCTTCCCTAATCCTATAGCTACAGAAATACCCTGTAAGTAAATCGCGAATAATGTATCTGAACCTGTATATAACCAAGTTATAGAATATATAAACAGAATATTAACAGTTATAAAATGCCATAGATAAGTGCATTTGTGTTCATTTTCAACATTTCATTTGAACATTGCAATAAAATTAAAAGTAAAAATATACTTTCAAATGTTAAAAAAAAGAAAAGCCCAAACATTCAATAATACTAAACTATAGCTATCATTGAACATAGTCGTAGCAGATTTCTGCTTATGTGCCATTCTATATCCATCAGGTCTAGCTTAGTGCCACTGCAAGAGACAGGAGTGCTGGTCATGCAAGTTTTTCAAAAAAAAAAAAGAAAAAATCAATTTTATAGACACAGAAGATAGGAAGCCTACATAGAAATAAAAACAATTCAGATCATTAGGATATTAAAGCACAAAATTCCTGCAAGAGCAAATAACATCCATTTTGCTATAAAAGCAGATGATCAGTTTTTAAAAAAACAGGTTAAAATGACCATTTTAGGTTTAGCATAGGGGGTGCACAGCACATAAGAGCAAACTGACTTGATTATAGTCACACGGCATGCCACTGGCAGCAGATGGGAACAGAGCCCATTTTGCAGCATTCGCATTCCTCGGAGAAACCTACCCAACTGGCAGAGAGAGGCGATTAAAGGCTGGGCAACAGTGGAGATGCCCGTTGGTTATTTCCAAGAAAGAACCCGATTACCAAAGCCTGTGCTGTATAATGGCATCTCCCTCCCTCCATGTTTTAGGCAGCAATATGATGTACAACTAATTCACAAAATGGAACAGCTCAGCTGGGGGGTAAAGTTTATCACTTTCACATGCAACTGCTCTTCACTTGTAGAGATAACAGAAATACACGGACAAGGTCAGCAGGGGACAAGTCTGAATTGTCACACGGGGCGACAATCTCTCTATAGTTTGGGGGGCCAGTGGGACAGGAAGGAGAGGAACTTTATATTTTGAGAGAGAAATACAGAAATGGAATAGTCACAAAAGCTAGAGGAGCATGTTGAAATCTGTTGAGAACACGATGGATGAAACATGAAAACAAATGACCCCACCAACAAAAGAGATGGTCAAAAAAGACTGTCTATGGAGGTTACGCTCCTTGGTTGCATTCTTTGCAACTATCACAAGAAGTGTGCATGAAGCATCCCACAGATGCATGGAGTAAGCGAATAGGTTCAGATATGCACAGTGCAGTACCAGGAATCAGGCAGATGAGTTTCTGCAAATCACACCAGGGAGCCCTGAGGCTAAATACACTGAGTTCAGGGGAAGGAAACCACTCCAGGAACCAGTGGTGCCACACAGAACACAGATCAGCCCTACATAAACTCCTGGTTGCCAAGCTTTATTTGGCTGAGGAGAACAGGAAAAAATGTCCAAAATAACTTATATCCATAGCTGTCTTCGGTAAGTGATAAAGTGCATCTCACGAGGCTTTTTTTTTTTAAAAAAAGTTAGTTTTGTTTTTTCTTTTAATGCCAAAACCACAAAGCATTGATTATTAAATTACGCATAGTTTTTATATTGAGTATGTACCTATATCTTTTTCCTATATGGCTCGTATAGAAAGCAAGCAAGCAACACAAGATTCCAGCTAACAGCTCTGTGTAAACAAGTCCTGAAGAACTCTGGAAGTCTGTCTGCTTATTGTTAAGATTCAACACAGAGGCAAGGAAAAGCACGTACAGCTAATGGGGCCATCTCTCAGGGTCATCCAGCAGCTGTTCCTGTTGAATATTCAAACACACCCATCCACACCCACCTCCACCCATGCATAAAAGGGTTGAAAGGATCACCGGACAAGAAACAAGAAAGCAAGACTGCTGACATTTAAAAACGAAGACTGCTTTTGGTAATAAAAGGATTTCTTCCTAAGCCTCCCCACCCTCCCTTTTCTGTTACCCTTCCTATAGACCTTCTTCTGTTTTTCTTAGTGACAGGCTGTGAATGGCTCTTTAACCATTTAATTCCCATAATTATGATCTAAGACCATTCAAAAGACTTATCACTGGATTAAACCCTGTGCAGAAAAATAAAAATAGACCTCCTGCTAAATTGTAATATTTCCTCTTTTCACTTGACTCCTGTATGTCTTGGGCACTCTGGAAAAAAGCATTTCTCCAGTACTTGTGGAAAAGAAAAAAAGGTAACATGTTCAAAAACACCCAGATGTGTTTGGAGTCTTTTTTTTTTTTTTTTTTAAGATACTCAAATACAGCAAGATTCCACCAGTGAGATCCATATATCCACATGAGGGGAAGTAGCCTTTCAGCTGAAATTAACTTAGAGTTACTTAGGAACCCAGTATCTATCAATCTATCATCCAGCTGTTTGCCCAGTCCATGTTTAGTGTTGTAGTGCTGCTAACCTCTGTGAGTGCTGTCACGTGAGTTGACATGATGCTTGATTAACAGTTTCTCCTTTATTTCATTTTTTGTTGCTTTTTGTTTGTGTGTGTATCTTTGAAATTATAGCTTCCCTTTCTTCTGTTCTGTTTCTGTAGCCTATTTTTCTTATGAAAACAACCTTAGAATTATTTTAAGAAAAACTTCCTGTAAGACCATGTATGATTTACAGCACATAACAGAATGAGAATGCAGAGCCACTGCAAAAAGTTACTTTTATCTGTCATAGATGAATTATCAGATAAGAAGATCAGAGTTCCAAGCTTATAGCTTGTTTTCAAAACAAGAACTCCAACCCATTTGGAGAACTGACTGGGAAAGTATTTCTAATGAGATAGTTTTCTGAAGAAAAAGAATTTCAACTGAAAAATAAAATGCACTAAAATCTGAAAAAAGGTCAAAATCTAAACAGTTTATACTTGAAAAACTGAAGCTATTTGAAAAAAAAAAAAAAAAAAAAAAGTCCATTTTCCTAGGGAGAAATACCCCATCTTTCTGATCAGCCCTAGAGATATTCTAATGGTCAGCAAGTCAGCAAATGTTGTCTGGAAACTATCAATCTGCTAACAGAATAAATTATCTGGAAACATGACAAGTTCGTAAGTACCCACACACAATAGCAAAAGAGAAATAAAGAAAAAATAAAAGTCCACCTGTTAAAGCTATGAATAATTACACAACGTTCAGCCAATACATAACACATCCTGGTATTAATCGAGATCCTTAAATATCCTTCTGGTACTAAAAATACTTTAGAGGAACTGCACATCCCAAGAGAACAGCTTGTAGAGAACTGTCTTTAGCTTCCTTTAAATTTTGCAATTTCCTTTTATATCTGAACATAACCACAGTCTAGAATTGTGGTTTGTGGATCTGGATTAATTCCATGTGGTTCTCTGAGGATAGAGGATCCTTCTACCAGAGGGAGAAAAAAATCCCTGGAGGATATGACAAACATAACATTGTTATAATGGTAGCAAAGCAAACCACCTTCTTTTGCAGTAAGTGCCACAAGTGGAGATGGAATTGGCTTGGTTTTCATATTAGAGTACAGAAAAATCATTCTTTACTGCCTCTGAGCTCTTAAAATCACATTCAATACCTTTTTATTTTCTCCTTAGAAGTCCATGTCAAAGCATTTTTTCTATCATGGGAGCTGTTTTTTTGTTTGTTTGTTTGTTTTTAATCTTGAACTTTTTCTTGTGAGGTTTACAGTAATAGCATTGCACTTTTTTAATGCAAAGTCAACCTTATAAAGACTTGGGGCCATCTCATGTTTTGATTTTGTGGAGGGAAAGTGAACTTGGAAATAGTTGGGAACAAGTCAGAAAAAGCTGGGAAGTAATCTTGAATACTGTATTTCAAAGAGAAGCTACTAAACTGAAACACTGTTAGGAATTTATTGCAAATTTGGGCAAATAATGCATATCTAAATTGGAAACATGATAGCCAGCCAGGTGTGACTAACAAGGATGATTTTTAGCAGATATTTGTGACCCCTATCAAATCAAATCAAAGTCCAGAGCATGAGAAAAGCAAAATCTGACCCAGCTCCACCATTACTGGTATATGTGCTACTCATATTTACATATTAGGAACAATTAAGGGTGGGGTGAGATGGTAGTGGTAAGAAACACGCAAGTCTGTAGAACAGATCCTTCTTTTCCAATGAAAATCGATGCAGATAGAACTACTGTGAGTTAACACGGAAAGCCTGCACTGTGCAGTGCAGCATTTGGCAGAGCTCACAGCTCATCCCTGACAGCACTGCACTTTGCCTCAGCTCTGCTCATGTGGCAACACTGATTTTAGTGATCCTGGTTTCAGCTTTCTACTAAGCCTCATCAACTTCTAAGAAAAAACAAAAAACAAAACATGTTTCACAGGAAGAGTTCGCAAAATGTGAAGTACTAAGCAGATGTAATTTTAAAAGATCCCTGCAGTATGCTGCACTTTGTCGTGACATTGGTAATATACGGCTCAAACTTTCTTGCCAGAAGATACTATATTAACTTGTAGTCAGTGGATAAGGCATACCATCACGGTTGTAATATGGTGAATAAAAAAAAGGGGGGGATTATTCTTTTTATTCCCATTCGTAATGTTGCTCTTAGCTTTGTTTTCTTTACATTTTATCATATTTTGTGGCTACCTACTTTGGAATACTACTTTATTTATCATATATCATCAGTATTTTGCTTTCCATTTGCTGTTTACTTTGTTCCATGCTTGACATACCCACACCTTCAGTTATTATTAAAAACAAACAAACAAGCAAGCAAGCAACCCTTCTTCCCCTGCAAACGCTTGTTTAATAACTGTTATGTTTTCTAGTGCCATTTTCCCATTTCCCATTTTCAACATATGCTACACTTTTTAATCTGAAGAACTGGGAATCAGGTATCTGAGAAAAGAAACCTAAATTTTTATTATATCATCATGTTCAATGCCAATCCAATATACTGATTTTTTTTCACCTTCTTGTTCTGTCTAATTTTCTGGGATATCTAGTGTTCTAAAAGTATTGAAACTATGATGCAATGACTAGTACTTAGTAAAGAATTTTACTAATACTTACTTAAAATAAAAGAATATGCCAAGAGAAATCAGAAGCGATGCAATTGAGAGACCATGTCCTATGATGGCCAAATAATACAAGTTCAGAGCCGTCTGCAATACAAGAACAAAATCAACCACTTGTGATGCATACACAACTATTATTAATAAGCACAAGCACATCTCTTCTACCTAAAAAATGATTATAACAGGATGAAGATAATAAAAACATTACTGATAATGATGAATCAAATCCAGAATCCTGCAAATCAACATCTTACTAAAATCTCTTTCTGTAGGGCACATAACAGATTGATTGAAGTTGCTATGACTTAGCAGTTTAAACATTAGTGGTTTTTTTTTTAGTTTTTTTTTTTTTTTTTTTTAAAAAAAAAACAAACAAAAAACAAACTATACACTATGTTTCTTCTGAGTATTTATATCAATCTGGTTATTTAGGCTGCCGTGTTGGGTGCTCTCCTGTCTGAGGCTTGACTCATCTTTTTATACATCTCTTAAGCAAAACATAATAGTGTGCTTTACATATAAATTTATTTATTTTTTGCTCATAATTTGCTCTATCATTTGAAAAATACTTCCTTCCAAGGAAGCTGTGATTGTGATATTGGAACATTAGCTTTCATTTCAAGAATGAAAAAAAATAGCGACTCAAAACCAGTAAGGACTGAATGCTATTATTCAATAAATCTACCATCAAATTCCAGTATTATGAAAAGCTAGGTGCACAGCAAAAATAAAAACGAACAACTGGTAAATATTTGGCATATACACATGTTAACATCAATTCTTTCTCTAGTAACAAAACTCTGCTTTCAATTATGGAATCTGTCTCTCAAAATCACTTATTTGGCATTAAATACAAAGTAACCATTTTGCACATAAGAAAATGAAGATCTTTGGGTTTAACCTTTTACTACCACAATAAAGTATAATTATCTACATTCTGTTAGGAAGAATAAGAGCACCCACGGGCTCATATACTCCACAGTCTGTGTCTCCTCTGAACCTGTAACTCCAATTTAAGCTCAGAATGGTTGCAGTCTGCTACATTTATATGGACTTTTCAAATCACATAAAGAGATTCAAGATAAAGCTTTAAGAAATGTTATTAGATGAGACAAGGGTACCTATTTGTAGAATAGTAAGAATTGTAGAATAGATCGAATTTTTCAAGTTATTATTTATTTAAATATGTAATAAGGGAGTTAAAGCAATGCAGTAGTTTAAGTGAAATTTTCATTAAAAATCTGGAATTGAAAAAACAAGTGCTACCCCTGAAACTGTAAAGACTGCCTATGTATGTATTTCTATGGAAGGTCCATATCACATCCCACATGGCAACCTCATTCAGTGACCAATTTAAGACAAAGCAGCATGTTTAAGATTTTGAGCATTTCTGCACAATTTAGAACTGGCCCTAAACAGTGGTACGCTAGGGACTACAGAGGGACTGTAGTGGTGTGCTAGGGACTACAATGACAATAAGAATTGAGCAATGGACAACAGCCACGTTTATTGTGCATTATCTAACCTGCCTGGAAAGAAGGCCACAAAGAAGCTCCTCACATTATTCATACAGGAAGACCTGGATTGATCTAATCCTCTCTGAATAACATTCTCTCAGTTTCTAGTCAAATATTAGCAAGAATCAATGAGTTGATATATCTCTACTAGCAGAATTAAACTGCCATGGACATACTCAATTAATTTGAGAAAAAGCAATGCAAAAGTGCTTTATCATCACCTTTTCTCAACATGGTTTCTTGGTAAATAACCTTAAACATTCTGACAGCAATGATGCAAGCAGTTAGGGTCCCTATTAGACTAGATGGAAGTATTCTTGATACAATCTACTGTTATTGTGCTTTTTTCCATGAGGCCTAAATTCACTCACAATCTATCCTTATATTTCTATTTTTGGGGCATTTATGGTGTCATTTTACTGATTCTTCCCATGACTGAATGTGTTTTATAAACATTATGAATACTACTAGTGGACATAGATAGAGGCTTTTTGCAGGGGTGGGGGATAGGAATATGCAATTGTATCCATTATACCCTCACATATCACAGATTATCTCAGAAAGCAGTTAGAGCTTTACCACATTTTTTTTGCTAAATTTGTCAATGGATGGGCATCCAAGCTAAACTACAGTCTATAAAGGTGCCATCTATATAGATACCCACATAAATAAGTGTGCACAATCTACCTTTGATACATAGGAAAAAAAAAAACTCACAAAGCATGTCTTTTCCATTTGTGTGGGCAGCTTAGTAATTCAAAAACTAAAAAAAAAAAATTGCTCTTGTGAGCCAGGACACAAGACATTCACAGGGAAAGGGCCACAAGGGAAAACAAACCCTAGCTAACACATCTTATCATTGACTAACCTTTGGCCTCCAAAAATCCTGTGGTCAATCCACTTAACTACAGCTTGCCTACACTTTTGTGAAACAGAAAATATTAGCTCTGCTTTTCATATTACGTTGGAAAACAAAACAAAATTTTAAAAAAATATTCTTCTTAATGCTGCCTGGAAGATGTAAAGTCCAAATAAAACTGTTTGTGGACCTGCTGAAAATCTGTCACTATGAGTTAATTGGTTAAACCCATGCACTCAGCAGGTCTTCCAGAGAAGTGCAAATATCCTGCAGTTCTGCTGAGCTTATACCCTATTTCAAAATTACAGAGCAAAATGTAACAGATGTTCTTTTAAGGATTACGTTTTGCTTACCAGTAGGGGACTGTGGATGCCATAGACAAGCACTAGTACTAGTTCACATTTAAAATACCCACAAATAAAAATGATAACATATTAATCACGCAATTAAAATCAGCTGTGAAAGTTTTTTTTTTTTTTTGAGTCTGCTTTGAACAATTCATCCTTTTTATTCAGCATGTTTTTTCTTTTTGCATTTTGATGCTACATTAACTCTGCTGCCTAATTTTTGAGATGTTAAATTTTTCAGACCAATTTCTTAACTGTTGACATGCATTTGTACATTTCCTACCTTCACTTTTTCATGCGTATAGATATTACACTGGGTGTAGTTTGTCCATGTCCTGTTGCTTTCTGGGTGTCTAAACCAGTTCCCACTTGGATCACAGATCTTCGTCACTTTTTCTACAGCCAAAGTAGTTGGAAAGAAAAACAACAGAAAAACAAGGAAAAACAAGACAAAAACACAACAGTCAGCACTGAAGTTCTGCTTCCTGATGCCTAGTATTTCATGAAAAAAGACTGGCAAGCAAATGACAGCTTTATTAATATGACTAGAGAGACACTGCTTGTTACTATGAATTCTGAGAAACTAGAGGCTATTGCTTTTGCTTGGCAAAGGCAACTGATGATGTGTTCTTCTTAAGAAAACAAATAGATTTTCCTCTTCCAATCCAGTTAAGTATCAAAATATATGAAACTGTTGCAGAACTACCAGATGAAGTGACAGGAATGGCTTCTTTAACATCTATGACATAAACTGATGTTTGACATCCTACCACTGTAAATTAGGATTGGACAGGCAGGAAAATATCAATAGAGAAACTGCTCAAGAGCCAGACTGGAAAATTTCCGGGACCATATAATGACTTCTATCTAATCAAATGAAGAGAGGCAACAAAAGACCTTGGGAAATACTAAATGCAGTAGAAGCAGACAAGAGTTGACATCTATGACATTTTCCACGTGCTCACAAATGCAAACTTAAGCTTACAGAAATAGGAAAAGATTCATTTGGAGAAAATTTTGTTGACTTCAACAGTTAAACTGAGGTAAAATAAATAAGGTTTCTGCTTATCTCTCAGAGGGAAAACCTCATCTCTACGAAGAAAGAACTGTCATCCAAATTCTATTTGTATTTCCTCATCTACAGAATCCTACTAAGGCACATTTCAAAACAAAGCAAAAATAACAACAACAAAACCGACTAACTCGCCAGTATTCTATGTGATAGAGGGAAAAGTGCAGATAATGGATTTGGAGTTAGTTAAATTCTAGTACATTAGTGACTTGAGTGGAGCAAAGAGTAGGCTTTTTATTAAACAACGTGTTGATGCAGAAGCCCATGCACACTTACCTGATGGATTGAAATCCTGAAAGTAGTCAGGACAACGCTGTACTGACACAGTTCCTGCAGCAACATCACTCCAGCACAACCAGCCATCCCATGTCCTGTTACAGTAAGGACCTACAAGCAAGTGGACACCCGATAATAATCTAACAACCCTCCTTTCACAAGTAAGATATCTTTTGAAAGATAAGTCTTTCAAAAGTAAGATACAGCACTGCATATGTTAAGTTTCTCACTTGCAGCAATGAGTTTTCTTCATAAAGAAAAAAAGCAAACAAAATTTAGCAACAGTTAATTATAACTTCATGTAATAGGAACAGCTTCTTACACATATACTTATTTGAACGTGTTTTAGAATACATCATCATTTACCTTTAAACAGTCTACATCTACAGTTTACAAACCTCGTCAGATTTAGAGCATGGAAGGGTCACATTCTTTGGGCAAAGCAAAATACATCAATTCAGACTGAATAATGCACATGAACAAAGAGCCTTAAGTTTGCAAAGACCATTTTACTGAATGTATTTACATTTTGGATGTACACCAAGCCTCTATATACGTGTTTATTAGCTCATTGAAAACACACTGGTATCCTAGAAGCCTAGAAGGGATGTCACAGAGTCCTTGTTCTGGAGCCCGTTTCAATGCCTCACTGCACTCACACAGATTTTTAATATCTACATGTAGGCATGCAGAATGACTGACCTACAGATTTGAAAATATTTTTGCATCTTCCTTCAGTTTTCTATTCAAGATGTAATAACATCTTCTCCCTGCCCCCTAAACTATCTCAAAGGATGCGTATTTCAAACATCACATAGTTCCCCTTCTGCTTATCTAGAGATTTTCCCACTTGTCCAGATCCTTTTAAACTCGTGGTGCCCTGGGCTGGATATAAACTTACACTGCCATACTTGTATCTGTTTCTGACCTCCAGACATAGCTTTTCTCCAAAGAAACATTTCAGAAGAGAAAAATACTCTGTGTATTTATCTCTTCCCTCCCCCCCCCCCCCAACCATTCAATGCTTTCAGAAGTGATACAGTTGGAAATGATCGCCATTTTTTAATCTGGATATCTGTTTAAATGATCATTTTCTAATGCCATCAGAAATAAAAGTTGTGTGTTATTTACGATATAGTGGATGTAGTTCAATGGGCATTACATACACTGTAAGACACAGTATTACTGTGAATTCCAAAATGATGTTGCTAAAATATGGTATGAATAGAACCTGAAAAAAAATGTTACCAATTTAAGCAATGACTAATATAACAAAAGGATCCTGGATTACTTTAGTTATATCTATTAACCACCTCCCTCTGGAAAACCTTATGAGAAAATAAACTCTACCTTCTTTCCTATGAATGGGATCTTGCATAATTTTCTGGTAGCATTCATACTGTGCTGTCATAATTTTATTCCGTGTAACACTCAGTTGAGCGAAGTCATCTGTCATATTCTGATGCCCCTCAGCTGGTATGGCAGTGGCAAAAAACTAGGAAGAATAAGACTTATTTTTAAAAAGTCACTTTTAAATGTATTTTTAATGAATTTGGATCTACTACTCACATAAAAACTGATAAAAGTTTCTTTAACTTCAACCACTTTAAATATTATATTTTGAATATTATTTTACTGGAGGAAAGTGATCTTAAATCTTACTACTGATGATCTGATTTTGTAGTTTTCTGGCTGATGTAGGCATGTCAACAGTTACCATAAACACCTCTGCTAGAAAAAGATATGCTGGGTTCAACAGAGGTAATTACTGTTTGTTAGCATAGGAAATAAATGGAGGATATAAGGCAGTAAAGATCCTACTTTGTGGAAACTGTATTTGAACTTATTAGCTTTTAGAAAATAGCAATCTCTCTGGTGTTCTGAACACACTTGGATTACACACCAACTGGAATTCATTTTTTTTTTTAAAAAAAGATAAAACTCACCATAGTAACCAAGAGGAAGAACAGCAAAAATGTTATCCAGTTTTTTGTCATTTCTGTATCTGGTGCAGCGTATTTTATGTTGCAATCAAATGAACTCAAACTGCAATGTAAAAAACAGGAAAAAAAATAGTAAATGACAAATGCCAGAACTGATAAGAGACTTGATATTTTCTTTCTGAATTAGAACAAATCAATGGAAATCCACTGAATTTTATTCTCACACGGTGCCATGTGATATACATGGAGATGTACAACATGATGTGAAGAAAATGCCCTCAGTTCACCAGTAGCAAATTCCAGCAGCCAGGTTTTTGCTGCACCAACACCTCCACCTCTCACAGGGGAGGCAGGAAGAGGCAGCCATTGCCTCAGCTGACTCCACTTCTCTGGAGGATTTGTCCCAGTTGGGAAGCTGGTACCCACTCTGACAAATATGTGGCAATTAACAGCTTTCAAAGGCCAAGATCTGAGTTGGCTCCTTGACATCTCTGCTTCAGGCAACTACACCATGCTGCAGTTCGGTTTACTCTAAATCAGACTTAAATTTCCACACACACACACACACACACACACACACACACACAATTATTTCCTATTCTCTTCATACCAGCTGATTTTTTTTTAAAAAATTGCCATTTCTGGAAGAACAGATCTAGTAGGTAGCTGCTTTAACTGAAAGTCACAACCTTGTAAGAATAAAAAAGGCAACGTAAGAGATAGTTGTTAGCTGTAAAATAATTTCTGTATATGCAGTAGCTGTAAAATACATAGATAACAGAATGATTCAGGAAAGCTGTAATTATCTGACAGTACAAACTATTCTAGAATTTGATTCTTGAAGTGCACAATGCACCTAAAGCCAAAAATATACAAAATGATTTCTTAAGCACCTTGACCACCTGCTTTGCAATAGAATGAGTAATAGAAGAATAGAATTCTGAGTAATAGCACGAACAGCGTTTTGTAGGCTATACACACCACAAAATATGAGATCACTGTTGTTTATTGTAAAACTTGGTGAAAAATACAAGAAGCCTGTTGTAAAATCAATTACTGTTGTACCTGTTTAACCCAGAGTAAAAGTGTATCACTAATCTTTCTCTATTTTTACCGCTGGCATGCAATCCTCTAACGCTGATTGCTGGAAATTGCTCAGGTAATTCAGCAGGGCGCTGAAATTCAAATATGCTGTTCTGAAGGTTCTTAAAACACTAAACACCAAACCAACTGACATACATGAAATATATTCACAACGCACTCTAATAATTCTTCAGAAAATCCATATCTGATGAGAACTACAGTGAATTGATTATTGCAAAAATCACTATCTGACACATACAGAATGGCAGTGTATGTATGTATCCAGTGGTTTTGTAGACATTTCCTATCAAGTATTCCAGTATCCAACATTAAATTCTTAATTTTTCCCAGGAGATAAAAGATTAAGTCAAGTCTATAATTCACTCAATGCTTTCCACCCAGTCCACACAGTTACTAACTGCAAAGCCAAAAACTTATACATAGACAAAAAAAATCCTCTTCCCGAACATCACTACTTTTGGATTTAATTACAAAATGCAGGGTGAAGGTCATTCAGATGCCTATTTGGACTTCAGCAAACCATTTCTTGCATCATCAGATGAATTCATTCACTCAAAATCTATTCCAGTTGGTTTGGACAAGAACTCGTACAGGAAGATAAAACACTTTCTTAGGAATGGCCAGCAGTATGCTCAGTTCATTGACTGAGGTAGCAAGCCAGCACTCCTGAGAAAGGAAGGCTGCTTTTATTAATCATCTGTTCTGATGAGCTGAAAACCAAACACAATTCTTGGAGTGTTCTCTGCCTCTCCCAGCTGGGAAGTAGGAGATGCACAAGGCAAGGAAATTAACAGTAAATGAGAGACGTTGTCAGGTTTCTTTACACAATAATGCTTCCCCAGTTGTTGTTCTGTTATTAAACTTCTTTGACAACTCTACTGCAGGGATAAGAGGACATCTTTATTGGACCGTGATTAATTTGAGTGTAATGAAAGTTAACTTGATGGAAAAGATGGTAGAGGCTTATTCAGAATCCCCCAGTGCCACTCAGACCGTGGGGATCTGAACAAAGGCCATCAGGATTGTGATTTACATGATAGGTGTGTTGAAGGAAACTGTAAACCGGTGGGGACACACTAGGACAGTTCTGCCTTACTGATTTTTCCAGTAAAACACAATGTCGGTGGGAAGAGAATGGCGAATCTCAATAGCAAATCAGATCTTCAAAATCTCATTTTTGTTTTTAGCATGTGCTGTACTGAACACCGAGACAGCTGAAAAACAACAAAGAACAACCAAAGACAAAAACAAAACCACAACTCAGCAACCCCGAACTGCCTGCTTTTTGTCTTGATTGCATTCTCCATTGCCCAAATTAATGATACTCCACAGGCCCATGCAATGTTTCTCACTGATAGCAGTGACATCTACTGAAGAAGAATGAATTCAAAAGGAACTGCAAGCTGAACTTAGCCAAAAAAAGTCACTGGTGTAGTTTTACCAGATGTTCACATTTCTCTTCCTCCAGCTTTCTCTACAGAGCCATCCATCCTGCCTCATCAGCTGTTTCTACTTTTAACCTTTTCCCATCCTCCCAAGAATAAATGTCGCCCTTGCTGAGCTCCAGACACTTCCCATTTCAATGACAAACCAAAAGGGTAAAAAAATAAAAAGGGGAAAAATACTGTTTTGAGCTTCAGTCACTTGACCACGTTTAATGCATCAAGAAAAACCTCAGGCTTCTACCTAGAGCAGTTACCCTTAAACTTGAAGTCAGAGTGCAGCTCCGTATGGGCGGCATGGGAGGGAGAGCCTACCTATACTTACATCATTGCAGGTACCTTCATTCACATGCACAAATGTATTTCACTAATTGTCTGGTCATCTCTGATTCACCCAAGAAAAGAAAACATTCTCAATAGAAATCACATTAGCTCGTAGCAACGTTATAATCTTGCAACACTGAGGCTGAACGTGCACATATAGATGTATATCCTTCCTCTCTGGCTTAAAGCAGGGATCAAAATGGCTGTTTTCTTAAAAAAAAAAAACACAAAAAACTCTTCACCCTCTTCCTGTTATTCTAGCACTCTGATTTTGTCTGGTTGGACTCCCTCTTAGATACAGGCTATTTTGATGCAGGCTATTTTGTTATTTCTCTCTCTCTCTTTTTTTTTTTTTTTTTTTTTTTTCAGAGAGGGGCATGTGATTCAAAGCATTTCAAACCCCAGGCAAGGTTTGGTTGTTTCAGTCCAAGGTACAGGCAAAAAGACAAGTTGTAAAATGCCCAACCCCTTCCAAACACCCTTGATTTGAATTGCCTTACACTGTTAGAAATATCCAGTGGTCTCCAATGGAACTAGAGTCATTTGCACCTCCATTTACATAAATCTTGAGAGAACAACTGCCCATTAAGGGACATATTCTCAAGAATAAGGGCTTCTGCTCACCAAATTCATTTAGTTCTGGAAGTGGACTCCACTGTGTAAGTCTCCACACTTACACAGAGAGCAATCCAGGGCAATTTGGAAATCTCCCTAATCAGGTAAAATGCTCTTCTGATTTCTGAGGGAATAACTTCTGCCAAGATTTGGATCAAACTGCTCTGATGGTATCACAAAACATCTCACAGCTGTGTGTGGGAATTTCTCTATCCTCCTAATAATTATGGGGTTAATAAGGCCCAAGACTAGTAGTTACAGAACAAATCTACCAAACTCTGAGTAACAGGGTTTCATGACATTAGAATTCCCTGCTCACCACCACTTTGAACTAAGACCCAGTATCACCACTTGCAGACTCCTAAAACCAGTGAGACAGGAGACGAAAAGAGTGTGATCTTCCCTGACATGACTTTACAGGACAGAAGCATTAGTTCTTCACAGCTTCCAAGAAACCTCACTGCATAAAAAACAACAAAAAAATGCTCCTCATACCATTTTCAGCTCCTTAGGAGTACTAGAATAGATCGCTGTGTGTACCACTGACTGGTAGCAAGCAGCAGCATCAAGATAGAACAGTGCAAAGAGCTTGCCTGAGAAATGCAAAGGGATAAACTGAGATCTTCTCCTGCACTGCAGAAGAAAGATACTTACACTGCTCTTGAAGACCTCCACAAGTGAACCAGTAATTATGAAAAGGTGCAATATTCATATCACCACCGTGAAAAATATGATAGGAAATAAACCAAAAGTACCACATGCCCAGTTTCTTTCAATATTTCATTCTCCAAACTCACAGCACTGATCACGCGCACGGAGATATTACCTAAAATGCTGTATTCGTTGTTCTGCACACAAATTTTCTTTCTTCCTTCAACCTTTCTTTCTAGTAGATTTGCCCATGGAGCAGCTGTGGCACAACAGTATTTACTCTCTTCTTGGGGATTATAAGTTAAACTAAATGGAGAAGAAACAGAGGGGCACCTCATTTTTATTGTTTTATTATCTTAGACCAACTTCATCATGCATTAAGTGGTAGTTTAGCTCAGTATGAGAAAATACTGGCTGCTTATTTCCTAGGCCATGTTATGCGTGTTTCAAGATCTCCTGCTTACTGCAAGTAGAAAATTAGGTCTAATTCCCAAAGATGTTTCACATCATTTATTCTATTAGCATGCAGATTGTTTGTTCATTTGTTTTTCCATCACTCTAGTAGCTTGCCAGAGGCCTTGCAGAGATTGCAGAACCATCTGTAGATAAGATTACATGGATTAAATTACTTCTGTGTACTTTTTCCCATTAATAGCTTTTGGCTACCATTCAGCTAAGTTTTCTCTCCTACATCCAACGGACACTACTAGCAGTTATTGACAACACTCTTGGCCATTTCTAATAATACCTAAAATCATAAGAACCAATCATAAAGGGATGGCGGTGTTATTTTTTTGGTGTGGTGGAAAGACATGACTCACTATTTTGTAACACTTTTCCTCCTCTGTTCAGTTCAGAGCTTTGGGTGACATTTTAAATTATCTGGAGAAGAAACACAAGCTATTGAGGTCCAGTTAAGAAATCAACCCAACCCAACCAATAATCACCACAAAAATAAATAAATAAATAAATAAATGAAATTATTCCACCTCAACAAAACCCTCAGAATAAGGGATTGGAGGAGAAATCCTCCACAAGGTTCTTCCCCTGGAATATTCAGCAATTTCTGCCTTGGGGCAATATTACTCCTGTCTACGTAGCAGAGAAATACAAAGACATTTCCTCCTTGCTCTTAACATTGATAGGTCTTCTCTTGGCCTCTGTACTTTCCATGCCTTTTCTCTAAATTACGAAGGCTCTACCTTCCCCTTTCAAATATGTTGAACTTTCTGTTGACTTAAGAACATACACAGCCAGCAGTATGAAATGCTGCAATTGCACGTGGAAGACAGACAACAACTCAAATGAGGATTAATAGAGTTACAATTTAGCAGTATCATTAACAAGATATTTAATTGTGTCAAATAAATGCATATATGAATGTTAGAAATACCAAAGCAAAGTAATATTATCTAAGATAAGCAAGAGACACAGAACTCCACAGTTCCAAAATCATTTCACAAAGTTTTCTTGGTTCTTAAATATTTTCTGCCAATAGTACTGATTATTTTATCTTCTAAATATAAACCTCTATCAGAGTTCAACAGCACAATATAATGTAACTGCCTTATTTCTAGCCTAAAAGGAGATAGCAAGAGCTGTCAGTTAACATAAAACAACCTTTACTGTAGAAATCAGTTCCCCAGTACCACTTTTCTTTACATATTTTATCAAAATATAACGAATAACTCAGGATAATATTTCCCCCATTAGTTACATTTTAAAATGATAGGGTTTCTCTTGGTTGGTTTTTGTTTTACAGTTCCTGTCTTACACAGTAATACTAGCACCCCAAAAGCTTTCCTTCTTGAGTTGTTAAATAAAAACAATGAAAATTTGGGTAAATAAATGTTTAGCAACAGACTGACACTGAGGTTCTACAGCCTATTCTCTGGGATCCAGCTCTGATTTCCAACATTTTATAGTTACTAGTGCCTTCAGATTTTTCTGTGAGTGCTATTTGTCTATCACTCTGTTGAAGAACTTGTTGTGCTCACTTCACAAGCTTAACCCTTTTCACCCCATAGCCCAAACGCAAACTGTGCCTTGATTTCTAAAGTCCTTCAACATAGCTATGTATGCTACTAGGCATAATTCACATTTTGTTCAGTGTTCTCCATCCATGATGTTTAAATCCTTTAGCATTCATACAAGTGTGAAGAAACTTAGAAAGACGGTTGCTCCGTTGAATAAAGTTATCTGTAAAATGCTAGAGTGGTCAGTATCAAACACCGTAGGAAAGATTATTATTAGAAATGAGGATGAAAAGAGAATAATGACAGATTAAATTCCAAGAGCTGATTGATTAGGATGATTAGTAGTGGCACTTGGTGGTACTTTTTATTTATTTATTTTTTCTCTACTAGAGTAATTTGCTGGTATATTATTTTTAAAACTTCATTTAAAATATATTCAGTAAGCTTTCTTAAGATTTCTCTTCCTCCAAAGCAATTGCTGTGTTGTGACAAGGATGTGACAATTAACATGTTAGTTTTAATAGAAGGGGATTGCTCATGACATTTTCTCTTTTCCATGGATCTAATAATATCAAAAAGCTGGAGAGCTCCCACAGTCGTCTTATTAGGTATATTTGAATGCCTCATTACTCTCTTGCCACTTGCCAATCTGTATTTTCTCCTGTGTTCAACAACAAAAAATAAAAACCTAATTGAAGCTGCAGAAAGATATTCACAGACACATGCAGCAAAACCTCATTTGCTGCACCCCAGAATTCACAGGTACGTGTTACTAACGTGACCCCAAACCCAGTCAATTACACAGTAGAGCCAACATCATGAGGATGTCACTGGAGTTACTGAATCTTCCTGCCCAGGCCCAAATTCTATGAAAATCAGAGAATGTCATAGGCTAACTCAAACTGGAAGGGACCCACGGGGATCACCGAGTCTAAGTCCTGTCACTGCACTCCAGCTGCATATTCAAATAGAGAAGCCATAAAGTTTTCAGCAGAGGCCTTCATCAAGCATTTTGTTCCAAAGGCTCCCTCTCTCTTCCTGTCTCCCTCTACAGCTCCTTCTGGCATGAATATGGCAAGGATTTGGACCAGGGAACACCAACACTCATACTGCTGCTATAGAGAGGCCAAGTTTCCGCAGTTATTTCAGAGTGCGGGCACAGCCCTTAGCTGAGGGCATACAGAGACTAAGGACGTTTTTCTGCGACCATCAGAACTGTGAACCTTAACCATGTGTGCCAAACAGAAAGTTTCCCACCTTGCTTTCCTCTCAGCTTGTGCCTGCTGACATGAACAACAAAAGAGTAACCCATAAACATCCCATGTGGTTCAGCAGCAGTGCAAGTGGGAAGGGCATACTAAGGGCTCCTAAGATTTTTCCACCTCCAAACAAAATCAGCGAATTAAACCACCGGCAGCATGAATTCATGACTTCTTCAAATAGACCTTAAAACACTTGTATAAAAACCCTTGCTCAGATGTTTAAAGTTCTTTTTTGCCAGATGCTGCTTGTTGAAGAGTGCAGAGCGAACTGCTGCTCTGTGCATGTCTTGCAGTCACTATTTTTATTTGAATGACTCTGCTCAATGCTGCTTACCAAGTAATGACCCGAAAGGGAACCACAGGTTTCTTTGTGAAAATAATTACAGCATGAAGTCATCCTCTCAACTGGCCCCCTTTAGAAAGTTTTCTGTGTGTGTGTCTTACTTCTTCATTGAAACATGCTAATTTTACAGGAACAATATTTCTACAGTTCAAAGAACTTTCTCAAGGTGAGAACAAGGCAATGGGAATGGGAGAATGGGTTAACCAAAGTGCATCACAACTTCTGTTTGTCCCAACCTTACTGCTCAGGCTTTTTCTCACTGGCCCCAACCCAACTTGGCAATTAATTGTGTTCATGTGAAACTCACAGGTTTTAAACCAGAGTTCTTCCTAGATTCACATTTAGAAATGTGAATATTTACATATAAATATACACAAAAACACTCTCATTCAGTTCTAAATATACTTTGATAATGTTTTCCAAGATGATTTTTTATGAAATTACTAATTTTTAGGTGGACCGTGCCACTCCAACAACTCAGAGCAGGATGGAGAAGTAGCAGGTGGCCAGGAAAGGGAACTGCTTATGCCAGCATAAACACAGGGCTGCTGCAACCACTGCACCAGGACCGGTGTCCTAACTTTGGGTTCACCTCTGGTCAGTCACTCGAACAGAAATGACAAAGCAAACAGAGGTAAACTCTCAACGGAAACGTCTGAAGCACTATGGTCTTCTGATTTTGTGTTGAATTTCTTTTTTTTTTTTTTTTTTAAAATAAAAACATCAACAACCCTTCAAAACAAATAAACAAACAAAAAATAATATGAAGAACTAAAATATCCCCAAAGTATTCATCTTTTCACCAGTAATAATTGGTCTCACTGGAAATGAACTTTCAGATGGAAGTTCATACCAAACACTGGCATTTTCTCTCACAGGCTATTTCTGACGCATTTACTATACCAAAAAAAGTTCAGGCAAATTTATAGCAATTTTAGAAAAATTCAGCTTGGCATACATATTCAAAACAAAATGAACAACCAGCTACTTCAAAGCCTTTACCAGGTCAGCCTAAGTCACCACAGTTCAGAACATTTCCTCTTAAATTTAAAATTTCACATGCCAGAAGTCAGAAGTGCAAGATCTGGTATATTTCAGCCTTTGAATATTAGACATTACAAGTTATATTATGTTAAATTATCAAAACTATTAATCTGTCCTGTAGCAAAAGCCAAGAACAAGCAGCAGCCAAAAACAACCTTTTGAATTCTAGTGGTCTGAAGCCTGTCTCCTTTCCTTTTTAATTACCTACAGTTATTTCCTATCTTTATTATTATTATTTTTTTTTCCCCTCCTCTCTTGTATTCCTCAAATGGCATTTGATCAACAAATAAACTGGACTCATACAGAGCGTGTTAGCCAGAAAGAAGATTGCAAGACTCAAAAATGTTAAAAAACGTTAATCCCAATAATATGGAAAGAAATTAGCTTCCACATATTTTTTAGAAGTTTATAGCAGTGAATAATGGTTCCTAGTTGCATTGCGTATCCATATAAGCAGGGTCTTCAGACCTGCACTGGTATTAGCCTTGACTTCTAAAATCAAGGCCTATGATTTTAGAGAAGAGCCAGGGCTTGCAAATGACAGAAAAGAATGGAGGTGCATACTCAAAGGACAGATTAAGAACACAGCAATGTCAAAGCTTTTAACTTTACATCTATAACCACAGCTTTTGGTCTTTTTCCTTCTCTCTCTCTCCACATTCTCCTCTCAGACCAGCTGCAGAAATCACCTTAACATAGCCATAAAGCAGAAAGAGCAAAAAAGCTTTTTTTTAAACACCATACACACAATTCCTTCAAGTGAAGGCATGTACCAAGATACTGCTATAGCCAATTATAATTTACAGGTAATTTTCCACCAATCTGTATTAACATTAGTGTTGACAAAGAGACAATATCACCCACCAGTCATTCAGAGTCTTCTAAATGGGAATTCCCTTCAGCTTCATCCACACCCTACCACACCCAGAGGAATATTCACATAAGCACAACTCTGACATGGATTCAAGCTTCTCAGAGTAAAGAAACACTTGTTTTGCTAGAGTCACTGTTAGTTTAGAAAGTTTAGAATTGAATTACAGGATCATAGTAATTAACTAATCACCTTAACAAAATGAGAACTGAGATCCTTTAAACTGCTACCAAGTGACTACATTAACTTCTCTTATGGTATTTACCCAATGTATTCTCCATTCCAATTTGAAAGCGCACGTGGAGAACATAGAACAACTGGTGGCAGTGTAAATTTGAGTCTCAGAAGTTTTCAATCCCCCACATATTAGTGATGACCATCTGGACAACTAGAGTCAAATTCAGTCAACCAGAACATATTTTACATGGTTATCTTGATCAATTATTTTTGACACTGTGCATTTAGTTTTATATGTGTAATTTCTCTTTTTCATGAGGCCAGTGTATCAGTCTGAATATGGACAGTAGAAATTATCTTTACCACTGACTGAAATAATGTTTGTGTCTTTTCTGAAATACCACTTAGATTTCTTCCACCTGAAAGGGTATACAGCAGTCCTTACCTGGAAGAACTAAGACACTAGCCCTTTTTGAATTTTCATATTCGTCCATCAACTTTCCTGTACAGAGCCCTAGTTCTTCCTTTGAAATACCAGAGATTAACAACTGCTGGAATCTGAAAAATTAACTGGATGGAAAATTAACTGGATGAAAAATTAACTGGCCTTAGATTTGAGTTGACATCCTATTATGTTTTCGTGCTGTTAACAGAAAGGTGATGCTGTGCCACTGAAAAATGCTACTTGTAGAGATTATGCTGCTGGGAAAGATGTTAGAAGTTTGAAATAGCAAAAGCAGTTGGCGTGTCATCTAACAATTTAGCTGGCATGCAGTCTGTAAGCCACATGCATATTTGATGGTCAAGCATTGCACTAATTCACCTCCTCTGACTAAGAACTGCAAGGAAGGATGACCATTAATAGGAGTCCAGTATTAGTTCCATGGGCACGAAGCTTTGCATATTTTGTTCCTTTTTTTTTTTTTTTTTCCTTCTGCGCATTCCATCTGTTTCACATAGCTGGATAGTAACGCTGCGGCAGCATGAAATGTATCACTGCACATTATCACATAAAATCCTCTGCTCTTTGTGAAGCACAGATTTTACAGACAGTGCCAGCTGCAATCTGTAGGAAGCAGTCTGAATGTTTCCATGAATTCAGTTAAAGATCATATGCTCAGGGTGTGGCCGTGGGAAAGACTAGTGTATCTTACACACAGTCCCTACAGTCCAATTAGTGTTCCTTTAATTACAAACAGACTTTTCCATATCCTTTTGCACTATTCCACCCTGACTTACCTGAACATGAACCAAAGAAAAAACAAAAACAAAACAAAAAAACACAAACACTAAGAACATTAAAATATTACATAAATTGGACACAATATCACAGTCTTGATTAATTTGAGTCTCACTCATACAAGGTATTTCTTGAGGATGAAACATCCAATAAGTTCCAATAAAGTTCCAATAAAACCTTACAAACACTATAGCTATTCATACACAGCTATTCTGGTCATAAATTATACATAAATGTTATTTATATGCCATTTACACACTTAAGCACATTGTCTCCCCTTCAAATGTAAAAATAATAACAACAATATAAAGGCAGAAACACGTCATGGAAATCTCAATTAAAGCTTGTCAAAACTGCAAGCAACTGAAAATCTCCATTGCGAGCATGGAAAATATTAGGTGGCTTTAATATAGGTGTGCATATTTTCTGCAAACTCACATCCTGCATTTATTTGCCTAGAGAAGAAAAAAGAATTCTACAAAATCTACAAAATTCTGATACTGATTTCACTGTCCCCCATTAAAAATAAATAAATAAATAAATCCTGGTGCAAATAAAACACGTGGAATTCTATGGGAAGCATCTATTAAAGTTAAGACACATTCAATTCTACAGGCCAGTTCTTGCCATTGCTCTGCCAGTGTCTCAGATGCCATTGCAGGACTCACATTCATTAAATTTACTTACTGGCTTTATTAGCAAAGTTTGGACTTCAGACTTGAAGGCATTACTTAATATTTCCCAGACCGAGGTACCAGAAGTCATTATGAAAAAACAATCTTTGCTTACATTTTTCCATTCCTTCCTGCACCTTTCAACATAATAAGACACCTTAAAAGGCTCATCCATTTCATGCTCTTGCATTTTATGCAGAGGATCTGAACTTACACCCCACAACTCATCCCTCTCAAAGCTGTATATATGTTTTTCCCTGTTCCAAAGGGCGTGCAAAACTTCTAATTCCTTTTCCTGAGAAATTTTGTTCACAGCTGCTTGCTTGGCAGGGATTTGGGGGGGGGGGGGGGGGGGAGGGGGGAGACAATTTTCCAAGCAATGGGGAAAAACAGTACAAAACTTTCAACATCAATGGCCTTGACATTGCTGGAGCCAACGGAAACAACATCACCCAACTGATTCCATGCAAAGGAACCATTCAGAAACAAACAAAAAGTCTCCTGCATTTATTTGCAAGCTTGGTAAAATGCAGATTATTTCTCCTGCATTGGCTTCCCCTTGCTGTTGATAGAGCAGGATATTTGCTGAAACCCGGCAGGTATTGAATATGATATTATGAATTAATCAGCAAAGAGAAAACACTGTTCTCTTCTGAAGCTCTAAGAGCAGCTTTTTCTTCCAAGGAAGTTATCAAGTGCTTTATTGGTGACACAGATAATTGGGCCAAAGACAGACACAATTTTTTTGTACTAATTCTTAACTAGATGCAAGTGTTATTGGCCAGTGTGTTACTGAAGAGGTGTACATTTTGCTGATACTGCAAGTATTTTTACAGAAATAAAAAGGCTTGACTATTGCTACATGTCTATAGCATATAAAGAACAAAATATTTCATGAGCTCATTTCTCACTTCCCTAACATCTCCAGGCTTCTCAAATGAAATCAGAACTTGCAGGAGTAACCTTTTTGTTCTGTTCCTCCTTGCTCTCTCACCCTTCCCCACCCTCCCATATCCTAGTAAATTTTATAACTGCTCCGTGATAGCCTAATGCAGACAAATAAACCAGCCAACTTCTTTAAAGAAGTTAAAAGCTGTTAGCAGCTGTTGTTACCCAGCTAGTCTCTCACATTTCATAAAACCATATTCTTAACTTTCTTTTGCAACACGCCCAACCTTTACTGACTGTACAGCTAAGGAGTGGCTGCACATCATTCCAAATCTAGTGGCATTTTAATGATGGCATTAATTATTCTGGACACCATATAAATTTTTATAGAGGAGTAAACAAACTACTTTTTGCTTTGTCTAAGCAAAGCATAAGATGGATTAGATAGACTTTGATCAAGAGCAACACTGACAAGTTTAGCTGCATTAGGCTTGTCCTATTACGCATATTTGTTCTCTGGCTGCTTTTACCAGACAACTTCTAACTTTGAAGTCAGTATTGATCTGTCTCATTACACCATATTAGAAGGCTATGGAGAAGAGAGATAAACATTTGGTAAGTGATTTTAAGAAACTGAGAACTTCACGTCTGAAGTGGCCATCACCCAGAGATCTGAACTCTGAACCCTACTTGGCTGGTCATCGTTAAGCATCAGGCATTACAAGGAGGATGGCCCCAAAACATCTGTTGAAAATCAGACTACCAAACTTATGGGAAAATTTAACTAATCCAAAAGTGGGAGCCAAATCAGCTACTGAACTGTATAGTGCTACTGAATGTAGAATGATTACAGTACAAAAAAAGTGGCTTCAGTTCTAAAAACAACAAATTAAAAACCTTCACAGCATGTAGTTTTTCCTTTGAGGTCACAGAGAGGCACCAAGAGAGAATATAAAGGGCAGATGAGAGTAAGGGAATTAAAAATACTAATCCTAAATCAGTTGCTAACTTCAGGAGTTCTGTGAAGGAATGGCGAAGGAGCATCTGGCTTGTAATGACATAACTAATGTGCGAGGTATTTTAGGCAGTTAATGTCTGACAGACAGCCCTGGGAATCTCTGCGTCTTTCATCTGCTAACACATATTTAATTTTTATTCTCTGTTGGAGAGAGTAGCAGTGAGAAGCAGAGTGTTTAGAATCAGTCTACAGAAAATGTGTTCAGGCCGTGCTTTGGACATTATTACCTCTGGTATCACTACAGACACTTCAGATGCTGAGTTTAAAGGAACACCTCCCAGAAGGGATTCCCAGCATTAAGTCATTTGAGTGAGAAAATCTATCTTAAATGTTCTCTCTGCACCTAAGAGACATGAAGCAGGTTTCCTGTACAGTGAAGGTACAGTCATTACCTAAGGTGACCTCCTGTCCCAGCTCCACCTCTTTCTCATTTCTTGCAACGCGTGCTAAACACTCGCCCTACAGACTGAATTGCATACGATAGCGTTGTATATAAACTACTGAACTACTACACTACTACTAAACTACACTACACTAAACTACTACATTTCCTGGTTCAAAATGTGAAAAATATTACAATGGAAACCAGAATATAACTTACATTAAAATACTATGCATAATATATGCAAGAGGTAGATAACCATGCTACACCACCAAAGATTCATGAACTATTCAGGAATCTGATAATTATCATTACTGAATATCAATTTAAAAAGCTACAGACAAGTTTTAAGATTTGATTTAGATTTTGAAGCACCCTCCGAAATGAACAGTAATCCTGAAAAACTTTACCCTCTTTTTGGTAGGGGAAATTTATTCATAATTGTCCTAATACACCACGGATTTCTCAAATCTCTGCACTTAAATCAAAACAATAGAACTGAAAGGGTGTTAACTTCAGAAGCTAATTATAACTTTTAAAATACCAACACCATTAACAATTTTACTGTCCAAACAATCCCTCTGGGACATTGACAACACGTGCTAGTACCGTGGAAACAAACCTGCCTAGCTATTCATGATAATCTGCCCTTTTTAATTGAACTTTTACAAAAGGAAAAAGTGAACACCGTATACAAATACTGCAGTGAGCGCAAAAGTATTACAAATCAAACAATTGGCCCTCATTTTTTCTACAAATTGCTAGTATCATAATCAGTCCCTAGTATTGACTCCACTTACATCAAGGTTACAATCTGCAAGCACACAGGTGTAGCTACGTACATGCTGCATCTTGCTGACCACTACTCATCACATGTATGTATAATGAGAGAGATCAAGCCTGGAGACTGGGTTCACTTGCCTACCCATAGGCTCCTAGGTCCCTCTGAGATGACCCGAGCGTAAAGAGATGGTTGCCAAAGCTTTCCCCAGTGTCTCTGGAGTATCCTGCATGTAACCACTGCCTGGTTTGCCTCCAGGCAGTAGTAGGTGCCTGAGTACTGGGCAGTCACTTCCCACCCCAAATACCTAACACCAGAAATTCTTCCCATGTTACCAGCTTCCCTGTTACCAGCTTCCCTAAGAACTGCTTAGCTGAAAGGGAGGAAAAACAAAAACACAACCAAAACCACACTGAGATTTGGAAGAAGCATAAAAAATGAAAATACACAGCATGTTTGCATTTTGGGTTTCCTAGCAGTTTTGCTAAAGTCATTATGACATGTTCGGAGCAAAATCAAACAACCCAAAAACAAAGGTCATGTGAAAAGGCAGGGAGGGTCACACTTAAAAGCTGGATCACCTCCAGGGAGTGCAAAGAAGGGGCAAATCAGTAAGCAAAATTTTCAGAAAAACCTCAACAAGGGCCAGAAATGCCTTATGAAAATTTTGGGTGAGATTCCAACAAAAAGGTGGAATATCATCACGGCATGGTTGTAAGAAACATGAAGACAGCTGAAGAAACATGGGAAACAACTTGTGCAGATTTCCAGCAACTGTAATCTATCAAAACAATCACTAGGGTAGATGAGTTCCGTAGGCTGTGTTTAATTTATCCTGTTGATATAGACTTTTTAAAAATTATTATTATTATTTAAAAATAACACCATATACCAGAAACACTGACAAATGCAGAAATATGGAGACACTTTTGCAGGAAACAGCTCCTCCCACAGTTTAAGTGACCAAATTCAAGCGGTCTTGAAGTACAGAGAGGAGGTGGAGGAAAGGACGGCATCCTTTTGCAGCAATGATTAGTTTTACTGCAGTACCATAATCTGTTGATTAGCAGCTTGCTTCTGGTATTGCAAATGCCACTGCTGGGCTTTGCCAAACCATCATAAGATGGCAGCTCTGAAGGTATTATCTTATAAAAGCTGTAGACCAGCACCCTTCTCTATTTCCTAAAAGAGCTCAACAGAAATAGTTTTTTTGTGGAGACAATATTTGATGAAGAAATATATACTCAAGGAGAAGTGGCATACATTGCTGCAATAAGACCAGGCTGGAAATCCAGTTAGTCCCCTGAACAATTTGGAAATTCCCTCAGATAAAATATTTTCACCACAGAAAGGTCTAAGTAGATCTAGCATTAAGGGGGAGAGGGGA
>NC_048899.1:4954424-5042009 GCF_011077185.1 Oxyura jamaicensis | reverse complement strand
AGGGGAGAGAGGGGAGAGAGGGGAGAGAGGGGAGAGAGGGGAGAGAGGGGAGAGAGAGAGGGGAAAGAAAGACGAAGCATTCACATTGCTGTCTAAGGTTTAAGTTTTGCTCAAGGACTCTTCCATGGACCTTTGGTGACTGTTCAGCTGGAAATGAAGGACTCAAGAGATTTTTTGGAAGCAGTAAGGGATATCCTGAGTCCCAGCCAGCAGCCTAACAATGGAGCTTCCAACAGCCAAAACTGTGTGAATTGTATTACAAATATCATCCATTACTTCTCTGTGTGCTTATGGACCCTTCATATAAGTGTAGTTTAACCATGTAGTATTTTATTATGAAAGATGCTAAGCTGTATGTAGTAGACCTCTATAAAAATCCTACTGTGTAGTTCTCATGTATTCCTTGGGAATAAACAAATAACTGTGGCTGTAAAAAGACTATTTCATACATCACTCCCATATCACTTGCATTTCACATCTTACTAGTATAACATGAAAATCTCTTTATGATAACCTGCTCCAGGCTTAAAGACAAAAATAAATTATTATTATTTAAAAAAACAAAACACCTGATTTATATTAAAACCTCATTTGGAAGCTATATATCTTCAATGTCTTCTATCATAAAATAGCTCAAGTGCATTTCTCTAAGCAACATCCTTTCCCTCCAACAGGACTGTGATATAGGTGGAGCTGATCACTGTGGTATTTGGATTAGTTTCTTGGCAGAAGTGGCTAATGACGTACTTGCTGCTATATCCTAAGGTTTGTTAGGATTCTTCATTCTAGCTGCAGCTACCACATCCTATGGGGATAACTAAGGAATTATTGCAGAAAACTGTTATCTGAGCTATAGATTTGAGAATTTTGTTCTTCAGAGATGTGCTTTTGCTGCATTAGTTACATTTACCACAAGGGCTGCAATGCTTCAATAACTTAGTTTTGCACATTATTTCTTATTTCTGCTAAAAACCATGGAAGTAAGAGATGAGCTACTTAAGTTACAAAAATCTGAGACTTCTAAAGGCAAGTGTTAACACTCAACAATTTATTTCCCCTCAACTGAGCTGAGAGCTCTTTAGAACTGTGAAAACCTGTTTATAAGTCCTGTCATTTTTGCTATCGCAGACAGTTAATTTTGATTGGGGTCTTTTGATTTAACTGCAGAGAAAGACATGTTGAGACAACTACAAATATAAGTCTTCACACACTTAGGATTCTCCCCATGCTATTTCCCAGCTTGATCAGACATTCGGAATCCGCTGCTCAATATTGTCATTTCTTCATTGCTACTCCCCTGAAGTGCTTCTGTGGGTTGTCAGCTCTCTTGGCTCAGAAGAAACCTGGGTGTGATTATGACTCTTCCTTGCAAAGCTTCTTCACTACAGAAACTCTGACTATATTTCTTTTACTCTTCTCTATGATCCACTGGCCCTCACAAGGGAAAACAGTCTTTGAAGTGTAACTACCATGCTGAGGGTGTCAAAAATATAAATTTTTGATTAAAATGTAGAATATTAGATGATGACATAATTGGTCTAATTCTCATCTTAGTGTAAAAAGGAGCAAGATTAGAGTAGCTGGTGAGAACTTACCCTGTCCTGAATAATGCAAGACACCCAAGTGGTCACTGTACACAGGTTTTATTACTGTTCTTGGAGGACAAAAGCTGTAGAATGTTAAAAAGCTTACTGCCTAGCTGGCAAACATGCATTTTGTCATGATGACCTATGTCACTTATGATCAAGTAAACTATAGAAATGTAAAAATAAAGTTATGGAGCTGCTGTTGTTCGAGGCTTTAAACAAAACACAAACATGCTTTCCTTTCTGTGCTAATTCCAGGAGGAAAAGGAAGTCAACACAGTTAATAGCTGATAATTATAAAAATACTATGTTACTTTATATAGCCCAGAATATAGCTTGCACAAACACAAAAGATCTTTCCTTCAAGTCCTTTCAGTCACTGGCTTTTTCAAATGCCTGGATAATAATATACTATCATTGTTAACTAAATTTGTAGTCAGATAAAGGTATGCGAGCTTCAGAGTAATACGTAAGTTCCTGAGACCATCAAGGATAAGTTGCCTTTTTTTTTTTTTTTTTTTTTTAAAGTGCAAAACATTGCAAAAATAAATTCAGTTCCTTAAAGTGAAGCAAACTTCTTTTTCCATTTCAACAAGCACTGTGTGCAGGGTAAGGACGGAAGCCAAAAGAAGGACACTAAAGCTCAGTGGCCTAGATCTGATTTAAGACAAGAAATCCTCCATTTAGAGTGTAAAGGTTCCAGCTCAATTATACCTGTGAAACAGAATTATCTAAAATAAATGAAAAGCTCATGAGGAACATTACAAAAATGTAACAGCCCTGTGATATTCCGATCCCTGAAAACAACATGTCACTGCTAGCAAATCAAAAACATCTGTTTCCACACAACATTAATTGGTCTTATGAGCAATTTGTAATGGAGCCAAACTTCTAAAAACCTAAGAAAAAAAAATCATCAGGATTGGAGGAAAGGTGAGAGGGTGGGAGCTCAGTCCCAGAACGTGTAAACAAACTTGCACATTTTCTTTAGTCTACTGGAGACTTTGCATGTTTGTCAGTTTCATAGCATTTCTCAAGATACAGCTACAGCTGCATTGTACTAATATACATAGGTATACATATTCATAGGGTATGAATATTAAGACCATCAGCATCATGAAACTGCTTGAGCCAGTGAATTTCTAGTCCCTGTGTTATAAGAGTTATCTGACACCTAAAATTTGTGAAAACTAAGCTACTTACTCACTTTGGTGCAATAGCCAGGAACTGATTCACAAGTTAAGAGCAAAGCCAAATAAAAATCAAATTTCTTGCAAATACATAAACCATGTATTGCACATACCTAAACCAGCTCATCCCTGAGAAAGAAACCATTAGCAGCAAGTCTTCTCTGACATGACTTATTTTGGAGGCACAAGGTTTTCATTATGTTGTTTTTACTGTAGCAAATCTGCACATCAAGTGGACAGAAAGATTCCGTATTATGTTAGGTGGGGTGGGAGGGTGCTGAGGCTGAAGCCCAAGTATGAAACCCAAGCCCAAGGAACCGAGGAACACATTTAGTGCATCAAATAAGTAACAGCATAGCTGGATAAGCTGTGTTGCCTTCTGTATAGTTAATGTTTTTCCAAGAGCAAGGTTTCTCCCTATTCTTAACATAGTACACACGGGCACTGTAATTTATCTAATAACTATAATTTTGAAACAAAATTGATTAATGTTTCCTGAACTGAGGATGACACAAAAATGTTAGAACAGGTCTGCACAGTGCAAAAACCACTAGCAATCTACCAAGAGCTGGATATTCCCTTCCTTATTCACAGTGAACATACTGCCACAAGCCTTTCACCTAACAGAGGAATTTGGGGAACATTACTCTGATATGCAAATAGTTCCTTGGAGCAGCTGCAACAGCACATGGATGCTACAGAAGCACATTTTGCCCACAAAAATACGTATAACTAAGTGAAGATAAATTCTAAAACAGCACTCTAATACATTTTTTAGTCGCAAGGCATGCTGACCATTTTTTCCCCCTCATATTCATCACACTGGGAAATAATTTTTCCTCCTAAAAAACAAATTGATCTAAGCATAAGTAATCATCAAACTGTATTTTAGGAGACTACGGATACTAATGTCATAAATAAAATTTATACCGTACTTATCTTACTAGTTTGCCTATTACTGAATTAATGAACCATGAATAGGATTTACCATTGCAGAACATATATTTTGTGTGTCAAAAGTGTTGTTCTTTCAGTGATTAAAGTTTACTGATTTTTATCAGTGAGAGACGAGAAATTGTTCCAGCACGCTCAATCCTACTTCCTTGAAAACAAAAACAAGAAATAGGACCAGCTGCTTGGCAGGGTTCTGCTAGAATGATAACATGGTCTCTGAGTGCTCTTGTTTAACCAATAGAGTTAATTACTGATGAATACTAACACAGCAATAACACTGACAACTGCATCACCTATACTGTCTAGCAAAGTAGCTGTTAGCTCATGGTGGGCACTACATTCGTACATGGATTTTCTAACGTTATTTCTGCATGTATTATACTTCTACGGTAATATTTGAGCAAAGGAGTTGATTGTCTGAAACTGTGAAGCATTAAAACCTAGCAAAGACTTATTACTAAAGAGAATTTCATATATTAATAACATGCAAATTCATTATTAAATCTACCTGAAACTAAGCACCGAAAAAAAATCTTTTTTTAAACACTAGCTAGTGGTGATTCAGAGAAAATAAATATGAAGAGAGAGTTCATTCTGCAAGTGGACTGCAATGCTGCCAAACTTCACTTGAAATTAACGGAGTGTTGCTCATCAAAAATGACACCTATTTTCATTAGAACCGAGAATGATCAATTGCTTATTAAAAACATGAACATGAGAAAGGGACAAAGGAAATTCTTGCATAGCAATTTAATTGAGAAGACAAGAGGGAAAGAATAAGAAATAGCTAAAATTATGAAAAAAAAAAAAAAGTGGCAAGGGAAGTACTGGGAAAAAGAAAAAAACACCACACACACACAAAAACACCAAAAACCCCAAACCCCAACCACAAGTTCTGCTGTAACTGTACAGTTGTATCCACTTTTTTGGATAATGTTCCAGATTTGTGGGTCTGGAAATTTGGACAGGAATCTCGTGAGAACACGCTTTCTCATGATATTTTAGATACTCCCAGGTTATAAGCCTGCCAGAAATAATGCAAGAGCAGCCTTTTTCCATAATGTTTTTGTTCTTTGATTCCAACTCCAGCAAAAGAATAGGAATTGCAGAGGCGTGTGAACTTCAAAGAGTGATCAGCAATACAATTCTCTTTCCCTGTTCCTCACCAATGTGCAACAGGGTACAGCTTGGGTTTTGAAGAAGGCAAGAGAAGACTCTGATTTCATTTGAATCACTTTCTAGTTTTGAAAACATATTTGTTGATGTTATTTACAATAAACCACACCTGGCAGTAGTCACCATTCTACTTGTTTTGCTACCAAGTGATTTTCTAATAAACATCAAGGATTTTTGTCCCCTTTCTTGAGCACTGTGTTGTGATTTCACACACAGGATTCCTGCAGATTACAGATATGACTGGTAAATAAAACAGGATGTTGTTGCAAAGATTACCTTCCTTAGACAAAAAAAAAAAGAAAAAAATGTTAATTCACTGAAATGCTGTGAAAAGGGATCTTCTAACAGTAACAATGATAACATGTGTGCTACATTTTGAAAGAAACAAAACAAAACCACCCAGTTTTGTATCAATTAACCCTCAAAGCTGGCTACAGAAAAAGAGGTAGTTACATCCCTGCAGTTGACCGCATAACTAACATTTCTAGATGTGTATCTCGCAGTTCTTCAAAATTCATGCAACCTGGAAATAGGTCTTCTGATAACCATGCTGTCATGCAATCAGGATAAAGTAAATCAAAAAAATCTACTGGAAGGAGAAGGTTTCTGGCTTAACCACCCTTTGCGCTGTCCACATAGGTTTGGTGGAGAAGGATTACTCTAGGCTCTGTTTTATTACAGTATATACTTTCAGGCTATGGGTGAAAAATACAGCAAGTTTTTTTCAGAGATTTGCAGAGAAATGAGAATCCTTCTTCTACAGGTTTGGGTATGTCCAGGACTCTCAGGGCATAGAAAAACAACAAAAAAAAAATGGAGTGAAGATGTATTTACTTGCTCCACAGAGACTATGCTAGATGAAAACAAAGCCTATAGAATCAAATGCAAAACAAAGGAAACAAGAATGAAATAAAGTGAAGTTTAACTTCTCTTTTGCTGTTTTTAGCTAGAAGACAAGGTCTGGATAGTGGCAAACTTAGAGGGGCAGCACTGTTTTCTCTTTGAAAGCTGAGTCACCCCAACAGTGGGGCAGGAAAGGCATTTGAATCTCTTCAAGCAGACAGAAGTTGCCCGATAACTTGGTGACCTTCCTGTTAAGCCCAAAGGCTGCAAACACACAGAATCTGTATGACTTGTGGCATCTTCAAACACTGGAAGTTGTTAACCAAGTTCCCTGTATCAGGAAACAACTGTCCCTCTGTGACAAGCTGAGGTTCATCCCCTCTGTGGGATTGGAAATCATTCATACTCTACCTGAGTATGCTTAAAATCTAGGCCCACTATTATTATTATTTAAATTAGCTCAAACAGTAAACATAGTTGTATATAAAAGCCTCTTCCATGTTCTTATGTATAAAACTAATCTCCAAAAGCAGAACCAATCTGAAAACAAAAAATAATTGCCAGAAAATTTCTGATGATTCTTTGAAGGCTCACTTTTGATAAGGAAGGCCAACGTTTTTTATATTTTCTGAATGTTACTCTCTGTGGAAGTACATTCTTCGTATCTCCACTGAAATCATGTAACTCTGATATCTATGACACAATGAACACTGTCCCCCTTGGGCACCCTGGTATGACTCAGTGATTTCTACATCACAGGTTGTTACAGCATGAGCTAGAAGCCTAGGAAGGTGATAGCTGTTTCCATCTCTCTGTTTTGAGGAGCAAGTCAAGAGAGAGATTTTCAACAATGAGGAACCCCACAGGAAAAGCAAACCAACAGAAATCTTTTTTTAACCACTTTTGTGGTCTCTTTCTTAGTGAGATGACATACACCTGATTAATCTAGTGTTCTTGCAACTGGTCACCGTCTAAGAAAGCCCAGCTGATTTGAAGAAAAATAACAAGCAAACAACATTGTACGTAATCCTTTTCACGTGTTCAATGCTCTAAGTGCATTTAAGTGTTCCTTTCAGAAAGTCCCAAATCGATTCTGGAAGTTCATGTGCATTTCTTGGAGATATTTCTATGCAAAATACTGCTTACTTACAGGCATGCAAGATTATTTTCAGGAGGAACACGTTAACTACTGTGCTGTTACTGAAATATTGTTAATTAGTATTAATTGGTTGTTTCATTTTTACATTAAGTAACACACATTCTCCTTCCTTTGCCAAGCGATGTATTGACATTCTTTTTTAAGCAGATAACATTGGGTGTAGAAAGAAATTACTGAGTACCCACTATGGCTCACCTTTCAAAACTGGTAGTACCATGGACCCATATAGTTCCACTTTGTACATGGAACTGTGTAAGTATTCTACTTGTGACTTGAAGGATTTTGAAGGACCGAATATATCCAAAATCCAAATGGAGCCAGAGAGCTGAGGGAAAACAGTTCATCTCTAACACTTCCAGTGAGCCATTTGTCCATCTGGACAAAAACTGTACAGTTTGTAAAAGCTTCTGATGTGTAGCATTAATTCAAATCTCATCTGCTGACACTTCACATCAGTTAATATATCTCATATTCTGCAAGAACCAGACTCATACAGATATTCTTGTAGTGGCTGATTCCTCCACCCCCTCGTCCTTGCATGCAGAAAGTGTCTGTGCAAAAGAAGGCAGCACTGAGATTTGCTGTAGGAAATTTTGCTGCCAGACAGACTTCCCTTCACAGTTCTGCTAACCTCAAAACTTGACCTACAGTAACCTTAGTTTTCCATTCCATAGACTCTATTACATGGCTATTCCAAATTAGGCTGTGTTTATTCCAAAAACCATTTTCACATCTAAGAAAAAGACACGTCTTGATTAAAGACTAAGACATTCTCATACAATGCTGAAAACATGCAGTTTTCATCAGCATCCCAAATCCCTGTGGATTGGTTACTAATCTACTCTACTAATCCCTGGATCCCAATTCCAACTGTGTCCTCCCAGATGTGTCTGAATCCTCTTGCTTGATCTACTTATTTCACATTAGTTTGAGACTTTCTTTAAATATTTGCAACTGTGAGCATTTGTGGGTGTCCTTCAGCTAGAGAACTGTGAATTTAATCACACATGACAAACTGTCCACAGTTGCTTGAAAGGCCCTATAAAGTGCTACTTACCTTCACCTTTTAAAAGAGACTGACCCTATGGATACCAAATGTTGAAAATAACTGAAAAAATCCTCTATATGTCAAAAAAAAAAAAGTACTGTAAATGAGCTGTTTTCAAAATTTAAAAGCAAAACATTTGCTTTTAAAAGATTTTCTGGACTTTTAAATTCAACAGCCCATCATAAGCTTCTGCAACTTCATTTTGCTAAATACACTAGAACTAATTTGCCATTTGATAGTGAAGTATTTCCTGGCTCTTCTTATTACTTATCCACCTACTTGTCATTACTAATGATGACAAAAATCCTGAATACTTGCCATGTATATACACTTCTTATGAATATTGAAAAGTCACTTTCTACTGAGATATTAGATAAAATTTTATTTCATCAAATTGAACTTAGAAAATGGGCAGTTTGTAGCCTTACCTATGATACAGCACTGACAAATGAAGCAAGCTGGTAAATACAAAGCTTGCTAATAACAGGATTGAGCAAGAAAATACACTGTAATGACCCTGTCTCGAACATCCTGTAATAGCCCATTGTTCCTCTCTATTACTCTCATTCAGCAATTTTTTTTTTAATTGCGGATGCATGGCAGCAAAGGAACCAAAGTAATGTTGAATCGCACGTGCACAAATCACGGCCCATAACTGAGGTGAGAAAAAGACCCTGGCAAACTGAGACAAGTTTTGAATGTTAGCTGGATACGGAGCCTTACAAAATAACAAAACCGGCACAGTAGCAAAAATAGGAAGATGCCTTCTCTTGCATAGATGAAGAAGAGACCTGATATTAAGAGTCCTCTGTATGTGACAGCTGGGTGTTTCACTTTCACTGTGTGAAAAACTAGCAGCTAGCTTACCACAACAGTTACTGGCATCTTAACTCTCTCATGTACTGTACACCTGCTTTTGTTGCCAAATTAAATTAATGAATAATTAATTTAGCAACCCTACTGCTAATTCCTGTCATATATGTAACTGCAAACACAGATTTCTCACCATCTGAAGGAATCTTCCAGATGACAATGGAGGTAAAGAAAAGTCCTGGACACCTGGCTCAGCTTTCTCTCTGCAGGTAGGAGCTCACTCTGAAGGTAACTTCATTCCATTTACTGATTTGTTCACAGTTTACTTTCCTACGAGAACCACACTCTGATTAATTCCGATATATTTGTGTGCGCGTGCAATTTTCTTTCCTTCTATCATTTTGTCTCCCTTACCATGAGATTTTATTATTTTACTTTTACTTAGTGCTCAAGGAAGGCTGAGAATCTTAGGCTTCAGATTTAGAGCTGGACAACTGCTCTGTTTCAAAGCTGTGAATGTGTAAGATTATAGGAGCTTATTATAAAAGCTTGGAAATCTAGGAAACAGGCTAAAGAAATTGTCAAAAGAATAGAAAATAAAAACTTCTGTGGGACTTCTTAAGCCACTCCTCCATGCTGTTTTTGAACATTTTGGTTTGGCAAATGTACATTCTCTGAGGAGGCTGAGTCACCACAGGTAACTGTCTATCATACCAGAACTGTCTATCATGTCATTTTGTCTTCAGTGGATAAAACACATTTCAAAAGTATCTTTTCCCTCCTTGTCTAGTCAGATTTAGAGAGCTTATTGCAACGGAGCCCTAAAATCAGCTATCAATCTGGGTTATTTTGGTGCTGACTTCCTCTGACCGTGTACACTTAATCTTATAGATGGCAGCGTACATTGACATGCTCTGGGGCCCCAGTGCCCCCACAGAGATGGTGCAAGAATTTTGCCATCCTTCCAACAAACCCTGAAATACTGCCATGTCCTTCATGGGCTGTAATGTGACTCTGAGAAAAGCTTAGCATGTCAGCAGACCATGTTATCTCTGTAGCTCTAAATAAAAAAGAGCCCAGTTAAACTACATAGGCTGAATTCTGCCCTTGGATTGCGTGCATAGTTTTTAGAAGAGGGATCTACTCTACAGAAGAAACATGATTTTTACAATCTATTCTGAAATATTTGGAGGGGGTGAGTGGGGAAAGGTGCAAGCCCTGCAGCTACCGCAATGGTTCACGTTAAAAGGTTAAAAACATCTGAATTATGTTTTTCTACCTAGTTTCCTAAGAACTCTGCAAATGCTGAGATAGTGCATCTGGAATGCAAGGGACAACATAAGGCTCCTTATGGAGGGACTTCTGGAAGGACAGGGCTGTTATCTCTGTAGTCACTCTAAGAACAACACTGTCAAGATCTGAAAAATGCTCAAACCACCTTCTTTAGTCAGAAATTAAGCATTTCCAGTATGAGAAACTGGTTATGAATTTAAATGAATATAAATGAATACCCATTAATTGTACTCCAGACAGAACAGGCTGATCTTCCAGCTACTGCAGATTCGGCAGCTCTGTGGGGCAATCAGAACACTGCAATAGCGGCGTTTAACCTGCTGGGAGTTCTTACTCTCATGGGCTCATTGGTTTCCAAAGTTATTCTTCTCTAGGACTACACTTTTCCCTGTTTGTTTTCAGCACAAAGATTTTGATTTCCAGATTAACAGATACGATTAACTGATTAGAAACCTTAAAAAGAAAGCCTCTTTACTCACTCCTTCCAAAACAGAATTAAAAACAAACAAAAAACAACAAAACAAAATACCACCAGAGGGGGAAAAAATGCAATAAACCCCCAAACCCAACTGCACTGGCATTCAAGTAACCACAGAAAGGCTACAATTTATCTCAGTGTCTAAGTACCCACTTAGTGTTAAGTATGTGGTTTTTCCGATTGCTGCTAGCCACATACAAAAAAGCACAAACATGGTGGCCTTCAATGTATTATGATGCAATAAATAACACAATTTTTTTTAAAAAAATAGAGAATGAAGAGTAGTGTCCATGCAGAGAGCACTTGGACAGCCGTCAGGAAGGAGCCTTAATTTTGGCTTTCCTGAACTTGTTTAAACGGACTTTTTCCCAACAGAATACTAAATCAATTTAAAAAAAGGTTACCGATCTCGCTAGTCAGCTACACACATCTGTTGTTCTTAAGAACAGCTTTTCAAGGAGCAGGACTATGAATTTCGATATATAGTCATTTATGGAAAGGGTTCGCACCCCCACCTTTCCCTTCCAAGAAACTAGATGCGTGAAGACAGACAATTCTCTTTGAAAGGAAGGATAAGGCAAAGGTTAATTTCATCTGCATGAGCCAATGTAGGATAAGCTGTTGGAAATATTGTCAAGCCACATTCTTAATGCCTGGCAATGTGACTCATTCAGAGTCATCACAGGAAAGGAAGTGGAATAGAATAAAAAACGGAACAGGATGGGGGCTTAAACAGGAGAAAGAAGTGAGAGAAAGGAAACTGAATTGTTTAAAGAGACCTGAGGTTATAAGTCCTATAACTGATTTTTTTTTTTTTTAAGTGTAAAATATATATATTGCACTATATATATATATATACACATGTATGTATGTATGCATGTATACACACATGTATTTGTGAAATCCAGCTTCTTTCTAGTCGAAAAGAGACATGTGCATCGCCTTCCAAAGCTGCCTGCCGCGGTATTTGTCTCAGTGCAAGAAGGCATTAACACAGTACAGGAAATAAGCAAGGATTCCCTCTAGAAACCCACAGGTTCATAACAATTATGTTCCTATTCCATACAATGCGGACTCCATAGACCACCGAGTTATGCACTTATGTTAAAGTCCACAAAAATACAACAAACACGTTATTCTGCTTTCTAGAGGAACACTTTGTGCAATCAACAACAAAAAAACATATTTTCACTACAAAAAATACATCATTGGCTTTCTTATACTAGCAACTTGGTGCACTGTGAAAATGTTTCTCTTCTCCAGATATAATTACTATGAAATTCCGTATAATTAACCACCCCATAATACCAATTTTGGAATTTAAATAAAAACCAATATGCGGACTACTTTAATAAATAAATATATTACTTGTGCAACTAGAATTTCCACTGACAAAAAGAATAATTTTGATTCCCAGAGAAGATGAAAAAGCTTTTTTTACTATCATAAAGGAAATGTTCAACAGATTCCCAGTTCTTCATGCTTCAAATTTGACACCTGAGTACAACTTCTCACTGAACTGTTTCATTGTTCATGTTCAGATACTCAGAAAGATTAATGCACATGTTAACTCATGTAATTTAGAAAATGTATTGAAAAATGAAAATGGCATGCGCAAAAAAAAAATATCCTGGAGAAATAGACTAGAATAAATACTTCTAAATTCAGTATGTCATCTCCCAAACAAGTTTATATCTGCTTGTGAAATATTCCTTACTTAATCCCCAGAGTGACACCTGCTGGATTTCAGTAACAGAAACAAAAGGGCAGATCTCCCCATTATACAGAACATTTAAGGATAATCTGTGCAAAACCATGTCCTTTTGTTAAAAATTAAAAATAAAAATGTATAAAGTCACTTTTTTGCTACATTTAGGACAGTAAATAAATACATAAATGCAACAATAGAAGAAAGCAGTATGATGTCTAAAGCTGTTATTCATGCCTGATGCATATATATTTTTCATTTCTATTTAGGAAGGACTACAGAGCACAACAACACGACAAAGTATATGCATTTCTGATAATATTAATAAAAAGAAAAAAAAATACTAAAGCCTAAAACATACAAGTTTGTGTAGAACAAGTATCTGCTCAGTACATCTTTTGTTCTACTTTAATGAAGCTCTACCAGCATTGCCGCTCTAAAAATAAAACAAAATGTATTCAAATGAATTTTTAAGACTTTACCACTCTAATAGGGGAGACAAAAACCTGAGGTACAATGTAAAGAGTGACACCTTATGCCCATCCAAGCGTCAAGAGTGTACACTTTTCAAGCGCAGAATTATCAAAGAGTATGTTGAAAGCAATACCTTTTTAGTTCCAAAAAAAATTATCTTCCACCTAAAAGCAGTTGATGGTATACCACAGTATTTAAAGTAGTAGCTTTAAAAAATAAAATTCACTAATCACAGTGTGTAGTTCCTTGTCTTTGGCATTACATGGGAAGTCACAGTGACTGGTACTGGTTTCATTAAAGAAAACTCTGTCACTAGTTTTGAGATTTTTTTTTTCTTTAAATAAGGGCTGCATGCTCCAGGCATAAGTCCAGAAATACAACACTGCCTTTTTTTTAAAAAAAAAAAAAAATCCAAGTAGTATACTAATTGTCAGCTAAAGCTTTATAGTGGCCAAAACTGCCCAAAAGCCTTGGGTGATGCCTATTCTATATTAAAATGTAACAACATCAGGGAAACATACAAATTTATACAAGTAAAAAATCTGTTTTCTTTTCCTTGTAGTGAATACATCACTACTCATGGAAAGTCTTTTTTTAATGCATTACGTTTGTTTAAATGGATTTCAAATGCATCTTTCCAAGGAAAAGCAACTCTAAATAAATCATTTCTGTTCTTTTGGACAGCATATACTGCAGCAATGATTGAAAGTGTTTGCACAGAACTAGGGCAGAAAAAGAATGACTTTGCTGGGAAAATGTAAACAGTATAAACAAGCTTGGGAGACCAAAGCAGATATGCATGAGAGATAATAGTGAAAACAAATCTGAATGAAAATGCTAAAATTTAGCCTTCCAGTTTTGTCTTGGTTCTAAAATAGAACAAAAAGAAAAAATGCTGCTGAAAGAAAATAACGGAAATAAACATATTAAGAAGATCTTGCATTGTACTGCACTGGCTGTGGAATTCTCCCTGAAACTAAGTGATAGGCTAATTTCTGCTGCTCTTTGTGCAATGCATTACACTGAATGTCTTTTTATGCTGATATTGTCAACACACTAGCATTGCCAACGTGAGTACAAAAAATTAAAAAAAAAAGGCTTGCTTTCTCCTTTTTCTTCTAAATATTAAAACAACATTCAAACGTGTTCAGTTTAAAAAACTGACATGATTCACAGCTTTCTAAATGAAAAAATAAGGTTCAAGACTTACTTTCTAAGTCGCTTTCAAAACAGGCACGTTTCCTCGTTAGCTGGCACATTAAGAAAAAAAAATCGGCACAAGATATATTGCACACACATGCATACTAAAAAAAATAATACAAGGATATAGTAAATTCCAGAGTTCTGACAATTTGCTACAACAGTTACACGAGCAACTAAGTGAGCGCAAAGCTCAGCTGAGGCAACTCCGACATCTGACACCCAATGGCAGAGCTACAGACGCCTTCACAACAGAGGGGGCCCTAACACTGCGGTAGTGCCCCTACTGTGGACGTGCTCTGTTGGAGTGGCTGCTGATCAGAAGCACAGAAGGAGTTTTGCTAGAAGATCAGGAACACTGTAAACACATTGGATACAGATGGGAACAACTTCTTAAAGAGAAATTCTATTTTGTTTCCTAACTTCAGACTCGGACCTCTCACTGGAGAAATTCCACCAGTTTCCTTCATAGCAGCTAATGCTATGACCAGTACTGACCAAAGGAGTGATTAGCTATGTACTTCTAAAATATCACTGTGTACATTTTATTATTAAAAACATATTGATAGCAATAGTCCCTTCCAAATGACTGGACTGGTTTGAATCCTTTATCTGTGTGATTTCATAGACTCTTGTTGGCCTTGTCCTACCCAGCTCTTGCACATGCTACAAGTGCTGTTGGAAGCAGCCAATTTACTGGAATGCACAGAATATAGAACTAGGTAATTATATTAGCAGCAAAAGAAATGTATCAGTGCTTTTCTTCCCTTGATTTTGTTCTTACCTGTACCCTTGTGTAAAGTTGGATCACAGTACTCAGCCCGCAGAACGACACTGCTCCCTATGAGCAGACCCTGTTATTTAGCCAGGTAAGTCACTACTCACCAAGAACAAGACGCATAGATTTGTGTTTTACAGATTGAGCATTCAAAAGTGATAGAAGCACAGCTTCCAATGGATCACAGTATGTCAGTTACTGGATGGATAATGTCTGTAACCACATGAAATAATTCCTTCAATAAAAATACCCACATTGAGGAATATCCTGCCCTTTGACAGTCAGTGGAAAAATTCCCATCGGCTCTCAGCGGGTCAGGATTTCAACAGTTGTGCCTGTATCACGAAAAGCCTATTCAAAGGGACAAACATTACATTTCTTAATGCAGATCAAGATTCCAGCTGATCAGGCATTCGGAGTACAGCAACATTTGAACAGGAGAGACATAATGCATCTCGTGAACTTGCAACCCAAGCTATGTATTCAGGTACTCAGTTTGGTACACTAAAACATGCATTCAAACTGTTCTACATCATCACCCTGTCACTGTCTTTGCTTTGTCTGCAAATACCGTAGATTCTGGCATCAGAATACATACACGTCTAACGCTTCACATGTAGGCAGTGCCACCAAAACCTGAACTAGTTACTTGAGAAGAGCATAAGGCAAGAACTTTAATCATCTAGCTGAAATACTTCTAAAGACCATTGTTCCTACTGCACTGATCATTAAAAGAACATGAACATTTTTTCCCCAAGTGCCGCCTTGTTTGATTTAGTACCACCAAGTGCCTTTCGTGCTGAAGATTTCTGAAGCTAAGTAAAGATTTTGAGATTTCATGTAGCAAAGTCATTGACAGCATAAGTAGATTGCAGAAGTAAATACCATGGAAATACCAATCATTATTTTTAGTTGAGCATTTCAGACAGTGTAACAGCATGTGTATTTTGAAAGGAAACTCACAGATTCAAATCTGGTCTCATTCGCAGTTATCCAGAACTAGCATGTCTTCTTTCAACCCACTGAAAGGACCTCAGAGCACAACAATCAGGCTTTTAGCACATTACTAGTCCAAACGGCTTTAAATTGTTGTATACATTATTACTGCAAACGAATGACAAGATCCCCAGGATGCACAATATAACTGGAAAGACTTGTCATTGGCACAACTGTAGGAGCAAAATCTGGCCCCAACACATTTGGCGTGACTTTTTAAGGTAGAGAGCAACAAAACCTCAGCTATTTTTATTTCAATCTCTGCTGCTATAGAAATATTCGGATGACTAAATAAATTACTGCAGATCAAATCCAAGTGCAATTTAAAGCTTACATTGTTTCTTAACTATCTTTCAGAAATAAGATTCCTTGATTCTGCAGATCCGTTGCTTACGCAGACAGGCAAATGACTAGATGTAGCAAAGAGGATCATCACAATAACACAACCGGACTTGTAAAAACTGAGGGTACTGCATCAGCTTTGGAAAGATGAAGAAGTGGCATGACCCTCTTAACTCTGTACTGGAAAGCACAGAGCCACACGCTTCCCCCAACCAATAGTTTCTCAAGGCAATGAAATAGTAGACAGCCACCCCTCAATAAATCAGTTTGGTGCGTGTGGGAAAAATCTCAGCAGTAACACCCCAGCACACGCACAAGCACTAAACTCAAGCTAACTTTTTCTCAAGCAAATAGGAAGTCCAGACAAAACAGGAGCTTCATCTTTTCAGTCATGTAATTACAACGCAAAACCTAATTATGAAATAACTCAAATACGATCTCTTTCCGGTATAATAACGTCAGTAAGATTAAAGGAATATTCAGTAAGAAAATTTAAACAAGTTTATCACCTAATTCGTCCTCTCTTGAAAGAGCTCCAGTTGTATTGAATTAGTCTCATGGACCCTTTTCAAACCCATATGTCTCTAATTCTCTCCAGATGCAACGACAGAAATTTGGTTAGCTAATATTACGGTTTTAGGCAGAATCCTTTAAGTGCTGATTAGGGGTATTTTTATCTCCCTTTCTCCCTCTTTATCATTGATCACTTCCTCGAGGATCTATAAAGCACCACTACTTCCAAAACCAGCGCAGCGCTTACAAATGAAGGTGGCTCTTCCTCCTACCCCTTCTCCCCGCAGACCCCAGGGAAAAGCAGGCAACACCGCTAAGCCCGGATCCCTCGAGTCGGCACAGGAGAGAGAGGAAAAAAAAAAAAAAATGTTTTAGGTAAAAAGCCGGGACCGTTTCGCTGCGTACTCACCAGGCTCAACTCCGGTGGGCTCTGGCTGGCTTTGCCTCTGCTCGCCTCCTCTCCCGGCGGCTGGCAGCCCGCTGGTGCCGCTGGCTGCGGGGCAGTGGCGCCCGGCGGAGCGCGGCGCTGCTCGGGCAGCAGCGGGAGCGGCTCAGCTGGGGACGGGGAGCGGCGGCAGGCAGCCAGCGGGGCTTCCTGTTACATCAGCCAGACCCCGCCCGCAGCCCGCCTCGCCTCGGCTTCTCCGGCTCCGACGGCACGGCCCCGGCAAGGCGAGGAGCTCCGGGGGGGATGCCGAAGCGGTGGGAAGTGGGGGGCAGAGCCAGGAGGTGGGATTCAGCGCCTCCGGGACAGGGTGCAGGGTAAGAGCTGTGTCCCTCTCCGCCACAAGGAGAGGGGCTGCTCCAGCCCAGCTGGCAGGGCTGAGAAGCCGCACGGAGGCACGCTTCCACAGCCAAAGCTGTGCTGCGGCTCAGAATCGAGCTGAACTTAGGCACTTGCTTAAATTTGAAAGTACCGCTTCGTTTTATACCCAAGGGAAATGTCATGCTTAGGTAAATAAACCCTTGAAGTATCGGGGGTGGAGAAAAGGCAGCAGAAGGGGAGTGCTGCACGTAAGCCCCAGGTGCGATTTGAAATGCCCCTGATCTCAAAGCATCAGGTACCAGCTGCCTGGTTTAAAAACTGCCACAACTGAGGACAAAGCAGCATTGGTGACAATCCTTACACTGGCTTCAGGAAGTTCACATCAGGACCTAAAAGTGTTCCCCTGAGGGCTTTTATTACCTGCTCTTTGCACAGCTGGTACCTGTGCTACAGAAAGAAGGTGTGCTCTCCAAATCAATCCAGTTGCTGTGCACACATGGCATGCTGTGCTGGACAAATGCAGGTTCATGGAGCAGTAAGCTCAAATACTAACTAGAAACACCTCTAACACTAGGAATCTATATGGGACATGTCCGCAGATGTAATGGTTTTGTAAGTGCTCATCAAAATGATAACCGTTTAATTTTCTCATGAAAAAAGCCAAAGTATTTCTTCTTGCTTCTCACTACCTGTTATCAATCCACTGTCTTACCAGCAGAAACATTCATAGAATGTGAATTGGGTGAGGGAGCTTGTCTGGCCATTGAAAATCCTTTCTCCAAAGATAAAAACAGCCAAAAACCTAACCAAAACCAAACCATAACAAAAAAAGCAGGTCAGGAATGATGGAAAGAGAGGAAAGGGGCAGGAGTACTTTAAGTCCATATGACCACCAGACAGTATGAATGGTGAAATCACAATCCAGGATCACTATAAGAGCAGGCACATGACTGTAATACTCATTTGGCAAGTGAATGTTGGTGCTTCTAGGACCATATTTCAATGGGCAAACAAATTTCAATGTTTGAGTGAAGAACTGAGAACTGGCACTCCAACTCCAAAGGCAATGTAAACAGAAATAAGATGGGGATTAGATCTGATTCTGAACAATGATGAAATTCAGGCAGTGGAATCTCATCAGAAGTGAGCCTGGCTGCAATGTTTTAGACCGATTAGGTCTGGCCAAGAGATTGCAATACAGTACACTATACACTGTAGCCTAGAAAATGATCCCTGTATCCCAGCTAAGCACACATGTTCAAGACAGGTTCAACATCTGAATGAGCTGGAGAGATTTATTACATAGGCCATGTTTGATTTGGCATGTCAAATTCAGTAGAGTTGTGTGGGCTTTTTTTTTTTTTTTTAAAAAAAATATCAGAATTCTTATATTCTATTTATTTAGCTGTCACTGGAACTTTCTTACTCCTACTCAACAGGTATTTGAGACATCTCAGCTGGTGCAATTTGCACTTCAAAGACGCGGGAGGCCCCCACACTGCCTCAGCTCCCCCTTTTTCTGGCTGAAAGGCATGTAAATGACACCCGTACAGGCTCCCCTGCTTATCAACAGCGTAGGCAAGAGCCGTTTTCGAAAGGGATCTAAATGAACACAACAGACTGTGCTTTAACCAAAGCTTAAAACCGTGCCAAGAAAAAAGATGAAATCCTAACTCCACCTCTTACCACGGGTTTTGATCTGATCTGAGAAGCTGAGGGATAAATACAGTGTTGCTTGTAATGGGACAACTCCTGACAGGCTGAGAACCCCCCTCTGCAGCGCTGCGCTAATGAGGGAGGTCTCCCTGTGCCTGACGGAGGGGCTGCAGGGCCAGGCGTTGTTTTTGCCACTTTTTCCTCGCGGCCAGGCCCCTCTCAGCCCGGGGACTCCGGGCCGTGCAGCCCTGCACCTGCCCGAGGACCCGGGAGCGGCGCCGCCTGGCGGCGCGGTGCTGCCGCCTGGAGCGCCGCGGCCGGGGAGCTCCTGCCAGACCCAGCCGCCTGCACCGCCTCGCCTCTCCTTTCCTCTTCCCTGCCCTGGACCCGCATCTAAACGCATCCTCCGAGCGTCTCCTCCGGACGCGAGGCTGCCCCGGGACAGGCCGCTTTGCCCAGCTCTCTCACAGGCGGTGGATGATGAGAGTCCCGTGAAAAAATCCTCGGTGAGCGAATTCAGACGTGATGGTGCCACTGGTTCAAAGAGACCATGGGATAAACAAAACCAAGGAAACTTCTGACACTTGGTCATATATTGCCCATGAAAAAATACTAGAGTTCATATTTAAACACTTAATACCCGTATTATATATCCAAACAGGATTCTTTCTCAGCAGATACTGCTAAAAAAAGAGCAGTGATGAAACATCACCCTTATATACACATGAAAATGTTCCAAAGGTAGATTCTAGAAGGATGAAGACTCCCAAACTCTAAATAAATGTTAACAGTTTTGAAAAAGGAGTTGGATTGGAGATGTGAGGAGAAATTCAGGTTTAAATGGAAATGGAAAGAAAACGAAGGGATAGGACTTAGGTAACAAAGGTTAAAAAGAAAGAAACAAAGAAAAAAAGGTATGGCCATAAAAAATGGCAGGAAAAAGGGATGAGTCAAACAACTTTAGATTATTTCTCAAAGACATATTGTTTCATCACCAGAATGAACCCAGGGCACACACCAGGTTATACACGGAAATTCATCAAATCTCCGTAACTTCACTGGCTTGTTGGCTCCCATCATACAACGTGGGAGAAATTTCATGGCAATGTATTTCCTCCAAAGCACTGAGGGCAGAATCTGGAATGAAATGACTGGGTGAAGGGACTCTAGTTGACTGGAAATGCACATAATCACTGATAACTTGTTAGCATAGCTTTATATTCTAATGTCTTCACCATTCTGACATCTAATTCCCTATCTTTTCCTTGTGCTATGGCCCAATTATTCCCCTACTCCATTCACCCTCAAACTATCTTTGAGAAATGCACAGATCTTTTTCATATTCTTGCATGTGGTTGTTCTGCAGATATTGAAGATACAGGAATGACAAGAAGTGAATGAATGAGAAGGATACAAAAGGAATTTCTTGTGGAGTTAATAAAGATGCAAATTAGATCACACTTCAGTTTGGCCTTTTTACATGAAAAACTAATTCAATGCATTTTAGAGCTACACAAAAACAAGATAACAAAGACTGAGCTGGATAACTGGTATGGTGGCCAAACCCAGTACCTCCAACAAGCTTCTGATTATAATCTAATCAGTTTGATGTTGTTTTATTGTCTAGAACGTGGCAGTTTTTGTTTGCTTATTTGTTGTTTGTTTTTTTCCACTGCACTCTACATACTAAGTCTAAAAGACAAATCTCTTTGTAACGGTTTCTTGGTTAGTAGATTTATGCTGAGATGCCATAACTTTGTATCTTTTTCTGTCTCAGCAATGACAGAATAGTTTCCCCAACTAATCATTTCTTTAATCTCTGTTACTAAAAAATGAATGCACGTGATGTTTCTTACTACTGTGTAACTAGGGGGTAAGAGAGCATGGGGCAGTACCTGTTAGTCCTCTCCTAGCTACAGCAGTTCTGGAAGAAAAGACTGCACAGAGCAACAGAGCATGCTCAGCAAGGAGAATCTGTTAGTCTGCAGGAGAGCTCAGCAAGCAGGAGACTTAGAATTGGGAAGCAGCTACACAGCCAGGTTTCTGCAGGGACAGAAAGCACGATTTATGTATAAACAAATGGCAATATGTGTAGAAACAAATGCATCCATTCTTTTATATGTACCAATATCTTAAATCATAAAATGGTTTGGGTTGGAAGGGACCATCTAGCTCAACCCCCATGCCATGGGCAGGGACACCTTCCACTAGACCAGGTTGCTTCCAGCCTGGTCTTGAGCACTTCCAAGGATGGGGCATATCTACTGTCTCATTCAGAATATTCTCTTTAGAGAAAGATCATCATTCTAGGTTATAATCTCATAAAACCAAACCCGAATACTTGTTAGTCTTTTTTTGGTGGGCTGCTTTAAAAGACACTGTGGACAATCCCCTTCCCATTCCTCCTAACCCCTGCAAGGCTCAGAGTCCCATCTCATCTAAAAACAATGCGAGGTTTACAGCTGCAGTGACAGCAACTGCAGGTGGGCAGAGGACAGTTCCTGAGAAACAGTTCTGCCCAGCCATCTCTATTTAGGCTTGATGCTGAGAAAAAACACTTTCTCTATAAAGAAGAAATTCTGCCAACAATGCACATTCAAATAAACAGTGCAGTTATCTGAATGTTGCGCTCCTGCTGCTAAAAAACAACTTTCATTCTCTTTCACATGAAAGCTCTAAAAGAGTTTTTAGTTTAATGCAAATCATGCTCAAATACCTCAAAATCATTCTAGGGAATACCACATATCTTTGTAAGAGGATTTTAATGTGGTGTTCAGGATAGCCCTGCCTCTCTGCCAGAGACCAGTGACAGGAGGAGGCTGTTGTAAATGGGATACTTATCCAGCAGCACTTGGCACTCTCTCTTTTGCTTTAATCTGAAACCATACACGTACAATATCCTTACTGAGTCCCTAAGCTCTGGAGAAGCAGTCGAACCAAATTCAGCTCTGTCTCCACTCCTAAGTACATCACGCTATCTAGTGATTACTTAAATTGTAATACCAGCAGTCCACAGGAAATTTTAATGACTAAGACTGGAAGATTAGATGTATTTACTGCCTTCATCATAAAGTTTATACAAGCAAAGGTGCAGACACCTGTGAACTTACCTGCATTCTTAGCCAGGCAGACACATGCCAGAGTCAATGCAGAAACAGGGTAACTGTGGCATTAATGGGGTATTCAGCACTCTGGTAAGGCTTCCACCTCCTGTACCTAGTGTGCCTAAAGCAGCTTCTACTTTAGGAGGCAATGTGCAGTACTGTGCTAATTCAAGTGGAAAGGCCTAGGAGCAGTTTAAACCACAGGCTTTCCACTTATCTGCAATGACAAATGCTGGCTGGCCCAAGTATTTAACCTCCTGCTCTGCTCCTGTGTGGTGCACCTCACAACTACAGACTGGATTTCTAGCCTATGGAGTACAGAGGATACCTGGAGAGTAAGGTCAATAAAAACAGTAAACTAGAACTGGAAGGCATCAAGCTGGAATTGAACGTAGTAGGTAATGACACTTGCACCAAAGTAGTTTAGTGAAGAACTGGTACTGCAAGTCTTTAGTAGTGTCTAAGTGTCTAAATGGAGTTTATAGGTTTCCTCTGTCAGAAATGCACTTGTCTGATTCATAGAGTTCTTGCAGTTTAAGTCTGTGGTGCTCCTACATTTCATATGACAAGACTCTACATATTTTTTGTCTATACTTCAGATTCATGAGCATTTTTCAAATCACACTTAGTAGATCATAAATTAAGGGAGTCACGAAAGGACTTAGGCACCAGAAATAAGAACTTCTGCATAAAAAAATAACAATACTTACCCCCTCAGATATTTAGAATGCATAAATGCTTTCATTTTCAGCAGTAAAGATTAGCCTTTTTGTGGAGTTAGTCCAAAGTTCACCGGGTATATAAAAAACACAGAGGCTTTCTGAAATCACATGCAATTCGTAGTGCTCAGGCAAAGGCAGGTTAGTCCAAGAGATCATGTATTATTCTGTCATTGTTGTCCTTGCTCCTTGCTGTAGTGTCTGAGCCCCTCATATCTATTTCAGATACGTATTTTCACATTGCCTCTCACAAACGGCAGTGTAAGTATCCTCAGAAGTCTTAAGCACAAACAGAAAAGATGATACATTAAAAAAAGATTTTCAGCATCAAAGAAGATAGAAGGATATTTTTGAAAAATGTATCCTATCTTCTGTTTCACAGGCAGCAGGGCATTTCTGTGAACCTTACAAAGAAACCAACTACTTTTTTCTTTTTTCTTTCCTTTAAGAAAAATATCTTGTTAGAAAAGATCTACCCAGATCAGAGAGGTGCCTGGGAGAAGGGCAAGAACTGAACCACTATCTCATGTCAGTCTTAAAGCAAACAAAACCACCCGCAATGACAAGAAACCAAAAACAAACAGAAGCAAAAGACCCCCTCAGATAAACAAACTTAAAGTCAACTGGAGAGGAAACGTACTGTTACCACTAAAGCAACTATACTGATTTCTTCACCTATGAATGGGTTTTATTCCTTTTTTTTTTTTTTTCCCAAGAATACGTATTTCCAGAAATTATTAATTTGCAAGCCACGAATCTACTTCAGTAACAAGGATTCGATGAACCCAACAAATATATTTTATTTTTATTTTTGTAAATATCTGTCACTTTGTGTCATACACAACTTGAACATTCTCTTTATGCTTTTGGTGGGTTAATTCTGATTCACGTTCATTTGCCAAGTCTAATTCTATGCTCTTGGAGTTGCATCTAGCTTGCATAACCCAAAATAAGTCTGATTAAAACAAATCCATTGCCTATTTCCTCTTTTTATCAGTAGACTCATCTTTTAATCTAAGATTGAAATAATCATGCTTGACAAGTGATTACTCTTTGACAAGACTTCTTTTTTAGGACCAAAATAGATTTCAGAAAAGAATGGGGAAATAAAATAAATTTGAATCTTGCCTACTTTTTAATTATTATGAATTCTATGCCCACATAGCCTGTTCTGTCCTGTTTCATCTCTAGCAATTATATAGTCAAACTACATTTTAAGTGCTCTTTTCCAAAGTACAAAGTAATGTTTATTAAGTAAAAGGAGGCATACATAATAAAAACATAAACAGCTTAATAATATGCAATCTAAATAATGAGTACAGTACATATATTTAAATTGGGTACACTAGAGGCTTTCATTCACAGGTGAAGAGCAGTTTACTTCCCATTTCCATAAAAAATCAAAGTTGTATTCTTTCAGGGATGCTTTCCTCTTCCAAAGCCTTTACTGACAGTTTCTTTTTCTTCTTCTTGATTTTTATTACTCTTCTTTCACCTTTATTTTTAATGAATCCTGAAGGTAAAATGAAAGAGTAAGATAAGATGCTGTATGACTAACACATCCAAGATAATCAGAAATGAGACATCTTGTTTTCAAGAAATATTCTTGAAAAAGAGAAAAAAAAGAACATTTTGTCTTACCTAAAGTCTTCATTTGCCTGACCAAGGTCAAGATGTCTGCTCTTGTACACAGTATTTTAGCGTCCATCCTTCTCTCTCTAGCTCTCTCTTCTGATTACCAGTTGCACTTTGCTAAGACTTTCAACTATTACATTTTATCAGGCCAATACTTACTATCAAAAGCTGCAAGAACATTTCAGCCCATAGAGTGAATAATATTTACCTCTTGTGATAGTCTGTGGCAGTATCATTTCCCATACCTTTCTTGCAGATCCTCAAACACGACTTTCTGGAGGTGAAATTATTTTCATTCCCACCACAACCACTATAGTTAAATGGGCGACATCTTCCAGTTGAGTAGTTGTAGAAAAATCTTGTCTCTTTAGCTCTACAAAGTCCTTTATCCATAGGAGTCATGCACAAAGAAGGTATAGCAGGTGGTTCTAGAAATAACAGGAAAAACAAGGTTAGAGACAACACCGTCATTAAGCAGTTTTCTGTTATGTTGATATTTTATGTGAGATTTGAAGCTTTGAGAACTTAGAAATTTATATGAAATTCATTGGCAAATTTAATTCTGTTCTGAAAATCCAGGATATTGCACATGAGCATCTGCCATGTTATGACTACCAAAAATACCAGTTAATGCTATTCTCTCTTTGAATTCCAGAAGTCAACAAAACCTTATCCTGAAAGCAAGGTTTGTTTCCTATAAATTTAGTGTTAAAGTTACTATTTCTGTGTAGGAGATAGCACTCAAATTCACTTAGGAGAGTTTCAAGTGAACTACTTGTAGAACACAGAGTGAAATAAATTAATCTTGGACAGCTTTAAAAATATGGTAAGTATTTATGACAATGAAGTTAATTTTTCTAATTACCGCTAGACATTTTGAAATCAAATACAAGGTAAAAGTATCCAGCATTTCTGATGCAAGATTCAATACATTAATATTAGGTTTGCCACATGAATATAGAAAGTTTGACCTAAGTAATAAACTGTGGTCTACTGGAAAACACTGAGCAACTATAAAGAAGAAGTTTGTAAGTTGCAGAATAAAGAGGATCAAGGGTGAAGAGTTAAGTGCACAAAACAACAGTGATGCTCGTGCTTTAGTGCTGCTGTTAGCTTTTTACCATTCCATGGAGTAGCCTGATGTTTTGGATCTTCAGTGTTGCTGAAAGTGAGGGTGTGAGAACTGAAATGCTGGAAGATGAACCTGAAGTATATGAAGTACCTGGGAACTGGAACAAGTTCAAGCTCACCCATGCTCACCCCTGGAGAAACTCCATCACCTATCACCCTGGAGTAGCTCATATGCAAAATTACAACTAACACATAGCTGCTGTACAGGAAGAAAAATCAAGAATGGGAACCATTAAATCATCAGTTATGAGGGACCCAAAAGAATGCCATTTTCCTTCAAGAAGTAGCAGAGTTGAGATAACTGAGATCTGAATGCATAAATGGACACATGAAGCTAGTCAAATGGCCTTCTTAAAGTTAGAAAGCCACATAGCTGGCAAAAGTGGTTCAGAGGAAAGACTGAGTTAAAATTTTAGGGAATAACTTGGGTTACAACAGAGCTGAAGGCATCCTGTTTTCAGAAAAGTGGGAAGCAGATGAGTTGCTGGAAGCAAGAAGTTATGAATTAACTTGGGTAATTCAAGAGGCTGACAAGAAAATATCCCAAAGAACACGCTACATTTTGTTTGTCCTGCACACCTTATACTTGCTGAAAAAAGATTGTCTGCTACGTATAATTGATAGGCCAGTGTGGTGAAAAACTGTGAAAAATTGCCCAGACAGAAATAGAAAGGTAATTTATGGAAAGCTAAGATAGGAATATTAAATTATTAATACATTTGAAGCCACATTAGCAACAGTGTACTACTATTCAAAAAAGTATCCTGTAAAAGCAAAAACTGAGTCATGAGCTGGTATTTCAAGACAGATTAGATTAATTTCAGGTTATAGCATGAGTACTAATTAGTTTCTTTTGATACCTGTGACATTATTTAAAGAGTAAGGTTCAATCTCAATCTAGAGTAAGTGCCCACAATGTTGTTATACAATGGATATTAAATCTGCTGCTTTATTCATAATGAAGATGGTAGCTAAATAAACTTGCAGTATGTTTGATATTGGCTCCAAGAACTCTTGAGCCTAGAAATAATTTCACCCAGATTCTAGCTGGAAAGGAAATAAGCTTTCAAAACACATGTTCAGCATCACTGAAGAAAAACGTAAAAATAAATAAATAAATAAACATGTTTACCTATTTTAACTTGAAAATTAGTGTACTTAAAAAGAACAGCGTAGAAAGACTTGTCAGCTATGAAAGAGGCAAATGGTTCAGGTTTGTTAATTATAATAAAATTTAAATATATACTTGTAATATAAATTACTTGTCTGGTATGAATTTTCTAGAGAGACTGCAAAGTCCCCTCATGAATGAATTCTCACAACAATTATAAGCTTTTGGAGCCAAGGAGCAAGTGATGTGGTAACTGATGAATAAGGACTATCTGCATATGTATAAAGCAACTGGCAGAGTGACATCTGAAAGTTATTCAGAATCTGTATTGTACTGTTTCTAGAAGTTGTATCTTCATTTTCAAAATATCTGCATATTCTTTGCAGTCACAGAAGCACACAGCCCATAAAAAAAAAAAAAAGAAAAAAAAAAACAACTCTTAATTTTGCCATACAACAGCCTTTTTTTTTTTTTTTTTTCCACAAAACAGTATATTAGAATAAAAACTAAATTACTTTATTCCCTGTCTGCTTAGAATCATAAAAACTGTGAATTTATTTTAATATACTGACCACTAAAAGATTTGTTAACTTCAAGTTACCGTAAGCATAAAATATGGACTGTCTTATGCCCAACCCAACATCTCTGTTGGCATTCCCAAGCCTGTGAGGCAGTGTATTAACATAGTCACCGGGAGCATTAGATTCAGGTAATGTTTCTCTGTTCAGCCCCAGCTTCTAATGTTACTTATATGATATTACAGTAAGTTTTGACATTATGCCTGTTCTTGAGTATCTCTTTCAAATGGTTTGGTTTTACAACCTTATTTTTCTAAGAGTTGTTGAAATGCCTTTATCTCCTGCATTTTCTATGAAGAGAAAAAAAGGAAATCTCACAACTCAGAGATGAAGATGTACACACTAAAAACAATAAAAACAAGCCAAACAACAGCAAAAACAAAAGCCAAACAATACGCATTCCTCTAACAGAATTATTTTGTCCTAATCTAATCATTACAGGTCTATGAATTAATTACAGATTGAAAGATTACTTCAGACAGGAATGTTGCTTTTATCTTTACTTTGTTCTCAATTTAGATTGCATTTTAGCTATACCATTTTTTATAGTGCATGTAGTATTATTCGTTATATTACATAAATCATTGCATGTTAACATTCATGGGATCATATGAACCCCCAAATTAATAAGTGTCATGACATACTTTCTAATTTCATTATACATGGAACTACGTGGTATTTACATTGACAGCAACAGGCCTTAAGACTCTAGCTTCACCCTTGTGCTCAAGCTATTCTGTTTATCCAAAATAACTCATTTAAATGGGTTTTAAATATCCAATAGCAAGTTCATAACCTTGGATTTACTATGGATATTATTTGCCAAAAATACATGACATAAGTCAGGTCATAAATGGGCGAGGCAAAAAAGAATTTACAATTCATGTAGGCAAATGACAAACAATAGCTTCCAAGCTGGATTAGTCAAACATTCTCCAAGTGTAAAGTTTTCTTTTGGAAACTGCTGATACAATGAAATAAGTGTTCCTCAGAAACATGACAACTCCATCAAGGTAATAACCTGGAACCCATCTCAAATGGAGTTTGGAAACTGGAACTCTCACCACTATCACTACAGGAGCTTTTCAAACAGGCTTCACACTTTACTATAGCAAAACATTGTAGGTGTATTTGTCTCTTCTTCTGTTGATGATGCAGATGTTCGGACTGATTTTGTTTTGGTCAGAGAATGAGATCCAAAACCACAATATTTGATATTTTGTCTCTGAAAAATTAGGTAAACTAATTCCATGAAAAGGCAATAAATAAAAAAGGCTATTGCTCTTACCTATAATAGTGTATCTTACCCTTCACTGCTACCTAGAGATCTTTTAAAGTTCATGGTTTCAGATTTAATTTTTTAAATACAATCTTTCCTCGAATCCCAGACAACCCTTCTCTGATGTAAACAGATGATATGGTCATACTTTGGAATCTCTGAAACACGCACATTCAGACATGGATTCATTTATCAAAAATAATCTCAACTGTGCTTTGAAACAAAAACCGCTTTCCCTCGGGCTTAGCTGGGGTTGTGATGTGTGACAATGAACTGATAATACAAAAGAAGTTTGAAATTATCTTCATGAGTGAGGCATACAGTGCTTAATGCATTCTTTTTTGCTAAACACAGGTGTTTGACATTCATGAAACTTCAGGTTTACTGCCACATTTTTATATGCAGACTTTAGTTTCTCATTCTGGTTACAGCAGAGAGAGAAAAGAATTCTCAAGTAGACAGGCTATTACAAAAATAACGAGTCATCCGCACTTGACAGTACTCTATAGGTATAAATTGGTGCAGATCCATTATAGCAAATACAGTTTTGTCAATTTATATCGGCAAAAGATATGGCCCTGACTCTAAAACATAATAACAGGAGCTGCTTCTGTGTGCCATTCCAAACTTGCTGAGTGGAAAACTGACTTTTGATCTTGCATCCCACTTAGATTTCACAAGTTGAATATAGAATATAGCACTTGCAATTTTGTACCATAGATCACTTAATTTAATCTAAAAATGAGAGGCTTGATTCTTGACTTCACTTTCACTTCCCCAGAAATTGTTTTACATCTTATAGCAGAATAAGACCAGAACAATATTGTCTCTCTGCAGCAAGTTCATTGCTGACAGAGAACACTAGAAGTCTTGTGTTTGTATGCAGATAAAGTTAGTTTCTCTTGGAAGTTAGTCTTCTAAAGTTAGTCTTCTCATGGAAGACTTTAATCTTCTGAAGATCAAGAGCTTTGTTGGAAATCTACTAATCTGGTATCATGACAAAGTTATATGTAGCACCAATAATGTGTATTTTTTTTTTTTCTTGAAATCAAGAGGAAATAGCATTTCAGTTGCAAGGAAAGTTATTCAGTAAGGGGCAACTCCTTGCATTTTTTATTTATTTATTTTTTTTTTAATGGTGGTCATGTATTTAAAAAAAGAAATAGAAAAACTAAAATGGAGGAAAAGAAGCTACATAGCCAGGCTAATATACAAACATATATTACAGTAGCAGATGAGCTATTTCACCTGTGCTTGAGAAGATGAAAATCAGCCACTCCATCCCAAGCAGTCCATTCTGATATTGTATGTGCATAACTAGATTTTCCTCCCCCCCAGAGGGTGCACATTTGTGTGAAATATCTTCACCTTGCAACTTCAATTAATACCCCTGCCTCTAGCAGGAGTGGAAACTATGCCCTATGGAGAAATTAGTGGTCTGTTGTGGTCCTACCATTTCATTGCCATGAAGTGGGATTGCACAAAACACAGGATTATAGCCCTTCCCAGCAGCCTGAAAGGTATGGGCAGATAAACAGAATGGCAGCAAGCATCTGCATGAGGCAGGCTAGCGTAAGACAGACAAAGGTTATATTGTAGAGAAAGAACTGTGAGGTCTTCAGACTTCCCACTGAAACTCATCAGTCCTTCCAAGGTCATGTTTCTTACCTGACCCATCCATAGAATCACAGAATATCCCAAGTTGGAAGGGACCCATGAGGATCATCAAGTCCAACTCCTGGCACTGCACAGGTCTACCCAAAAGTTTAGACCACGTGACTAAGTGCACAGTCCAATCAATTCTTAAATTCAGAGAGGCTTGGTGCAGTGACTACTGCACCAGGGAGTGTGCAGCTACCCTCTCGGTGAAGAACCTCTTCCTGATACCCAGCCTAAACCTCCCCTGCCTCAGCTTGACACTGTTCCCATGGGTCCTATCACTATTGATTATGGAGAATAGGTTAACACCTGCCTCTCCACTCCCCCTCGCGAGGAAGTTGTAGACTGCAATGAGGTCTCCCATCAGCCTCCTCTTCTCCAGGCTTGAACAGGCCAAGTGACCTGAGCCGCTCCTCATATGTCCATTCCACATAGTTACACTAAATCTACCTACCCTTGTTACTTCAGCTGTTTTTCCACCAACCTTCCAGTCTTCTGTCCTTCCTCTTACCCTCATCTCCTTCCTGAAATCTGCTGTACCACAAAATTCACTATACCTGATACAACCAAGGACTTTTTTTTTTTTTTTTTTTTTTTAAAAAGGACCTTTTGAGTTTCCTCTAAGAAAACACATGGAATAATGCCTCTTTGCTTGCATAGACTAGTTGTTTTGGAAATCAGGGGGACTGGGGGATCATACTGCGATTAGAAACATTCGGGGAACGTGTGCACTCATGTCCCTAGATTTACTACCAGTTTTTTTGTTGTGCAAATATTTTTCAGTAAATTAAGCTACCAAGAGACTTACTGATTTTTATTCAGTCATTTTAATAACAGAGTGCATCAATGTTTTGTATGTGGCAAACAATCCAGCTATCTCAGAAATTTACCTCAAGCCAACAGTACAAGTGATCATAGTACAAGCAAAATAAATAGAACACAACATCCAATCAAGCTTTATTAGACACAATTCTAAGCAAAGAGCACAGGAATATTATCCTGTTATAGGATACAGGAATATTATGCCCATTATCCTACAGTCCATATAAAACACAAAAGCATTGATGAATCCGTAAACCATCACATAATCCCCAAAAGTACAAATAAGTGAAAATGCAAAAATAAAACAAATAGAAATACTTGGTAAGAATGCTCAGTCTTTTCCCAACTGTTTCTTGTTTCCTCTTGCATAACTGTGGATCATAAAAATGATATGCCTCAAATTCAATCACCCTTTACAGTGTGAGCAAGTACCAGCAATCTATAGTGGACAGTCCCCAGCTGCAGAAACTGTAAAAACCTCCACAGTAGAGGTCCAGATTCTTATCTGCATTATACTACATATTAGTGCAAAAATACATTCAGGTAGACATGAAATTCATTCACACTTACCTTGACTATAATCAAACCATGAACTAAGTTTAATATGACCTTAACAATAATAAAAATGTATTATGATAAATATATTGTGCCATATTCCAAAATCCAAATAGAATTCTTTCTTAAAGGGGAAAAGAAACTTTAAGTGCTCTGACAATGCCCTGGAAAAGGATTTATTTTGATTAAAACAACTCTGCAACACTGCTTTTGCTCTTGGTATTTAAAGTTCTGTGTTTATCAGACCTTCAGGAAGAACACACCTTCATAAGAGGACAAAGTGTAATCAGTATTCTACTTTCTGATATCTATAGAAGATCTGTAAGTAGCAATATATTTGTTTGCTTTGACTTTCTCTGCTTGTTGAAACTATTGACATAGATGGGAACCCATTCTTTAGTCTCAGATATTCCATTTCCACCCATTTTCTCCCAGAAAATCCAGAGTGTACATAAAAGACTGAGACTTAGGAACTGCAAAAACAAATTCTTACCGAAAAACCTGGGAAACTGCTTGCGCTCTTCTTCTGGGTAACTACTGTTCATAATATTGGACTTCTCCTCATTTGGAGCAGTTGGCAACAAATTTACTAAAAGGAATAAAAAGGTGGTGAAACAATAAGAGATAGGCAAGTTCTGAAAGTAAACTATGCTTGGTACGCATTTACCTTGCTCCATTTTCATATTAATACCACTAAAAGACAGTCCCAAAGGCATTAGAAACTCATATTCTGAAGCAATTTTGAGATGAATTCTTTTTTTTTTTTCTTTAGTTTTATTTATAAAAATCAAATATGGTCTTAAATCAAATATGGTCTGGTAAGGTTGTTATTATGTTACTAGCAAACATTCTAACCTTTGCAATAATAACCCCTTTTCAAAATACTTATTATTACTGACAAAAAATGTCTCATGTTACTGGCTCAATATACCTACATATTTCAACTGACATATCTATTCTCAAATAAACTATATGGACAAGCCAAAACAAGTGGACAAGCCTCGGAGTGACTGCTGCATCAAAAAAAGGAAAACTAAAAACAACAAAAGCAAATTCTTACCAAATATCCTTGGAAACTGGTTGTGCTCTTCCTCTGGGGAGCTACTGTTCATAGGGTTAGGATGATTTTCAGTTGGAGAATCTGGCAATAAGTTTGCTAAAAGAAAAATGCATGGAAAACAATGAGGAAAAACACAAAATAACTGGTATCAAAGTTTCAGTATCACTAAGGTAAAAACTTCCATCTATTGAAACTATGGCTCACTTCTTTGATATTCACACAAATTTACAATTAGGTGTTACTTCAGATTGAAATAAAATAAAATAAAAAATAATGATAAAATAATTTTTAGAAAGCTTCTTGCAACTTTTAGTCCAGAAGATGAAAATGGAATCAGAGCCCAGGAAGGAATGCTTCAGCAAAAGGAAGGGGAAAAGCATTTGGCTCTATATGTGTATGTTTTGAAAATCCTTGAAAAAGGAACCTTAGTGGGTCTTTCCTGTTCTAAACATGAATGAGCTCAGGTTCCCCTCACTGAAACGACACTTGAAACTGTCCTGGAAAAAGACCCACTAGAAAAAAGACAAAGCAAAAGGGTCCAGAAGTTCTGGGTGGGTAAATGTATCTTACACTATGAACATAATGAAGTGCTCTGAGAAGCTAGTTAGGAAGGTTACTGTATTCTGATATAGAAAAATTCATAGGAACTAGGAGGACAAGGAAGTGGAAGAATGATCTGTGGTTAGTCTAAGTGGCTGTTTCATAGCCTAAACTCCATGGCTAAATCACTGAGACGAAGGACCAATTTTGCATGATTCTTTGGTGGGAAGGTAGCAACCCAGAGTAAGGAAACAGTAAAAACAGAATTCCCTCTTTTCTTTACAAGACATGTTTTGAAAGGAATAGATTCAGATGTATGGCTTAAAATATATCAACTTTTTATGACATTGCAAGGCCAAACAGCTGACATATCCTAGATTTTAAAAGGAAAATAATGAAACAGATGACTTAGTGATGTGGCTGCTATCTGAATAGGTCCATTTCTTCATTCCCTGCCTTTATAATCTCTGTTACTGTTAAGTCTCTGCCTTCTTTAATATTTTCACAATATATTTCGAAACTTATTTCCCCAGATTTATGACTAAGAAAATAGGCTTATAAAATCCGTTTTCTAACAGCAGGTTTAATGGAGAAATACAATGCTCTATTATCAAGGTACAATCAGGAAACAGCACATTTTGGACCAAGTCCCTTCTTCACTTAAAATCGATATCACTTCAATTGCTGCATGTCTGTGTTACTTTCAATGTTCTGTTTCAAATTATATATCACTCATTATTTGTTTCAACTTAGAAAAATAAAAGAATATGCAATTTTCAAAAAAAAATTTATATCATGTTTCTTTTATACAATAGATTCAACAAGGTTAACATATATTTTTGCAGGGGTTTGTGGAATTAAAATGCTTGTAGGTATTTGACAGGGAAAAATAAAACAGCAGGAGTCCTGTAATTTTCATTAAAATTAACAGTGCATACCATTTTAAAAATATTTTTCCTTTTACTTTCTATTTCTTATTTTTGTATGTATTTTTAAGAATATATAATTGTGTTAATTTCAGGTATAAATTATTGCTGCTTCAGAGTCTCCTACACTGCCTTTTGTCCCATGCCAAATACCTTCAAAACACAATGTTGTTTATACAAGAATAAAGCTAAGAATAACAAGGACAACAACTTACAGTTGCCTTGGCAGGTAGTCTGGCATTCTTCCAAACTCTTAAAGTTGTTCTGGTTTCCTAGGCACCCACCATACTTGAATATTTCACATAGTTTTGTCTCTTTGTTATAGAAATATCTGGAAAAAAAGCCTCTGCAGGTTCCAGGGTCTTTCTCATGAAAACAGAAGTCAGGCTTTTCTACAAACAACGGTAAATGATGAACAGGGTGAGGAAAAAAAAAAAAAAGGGCAAACAAAAAAGCAAAACACACTAAGACAATAATAGAACTGGAAGAAGTTGATATAATAAACCTGCATCTTTAGACTAAAGACCAATTGTAAAATAATTGCTGCTTTAGTTCTATATATATAACAATGCAATATTGTGCTAGAGCATTATAGGACATTGTTATTACTTTTTTTTTTTTTTTTCTTTTCCTTTTTCAAATAACCATTCAATTGTACCTTGGAAAATGAGTATTGATGACTCCTCTAGCTGTCCTCCTACACTCAAGCTCTAAGATGAACATTAGTTTTAACTCTGAATTAAAAAAAAAATAAAATAAATTTAAATCGCAGCTGGATCATTTGAACCTAAGTACACATTCTTCCTATTTAGCCAATGTTGGTGTGAATGACACAGAAGACATTGTTAAAAAGGAAAAAGGATTTTTTTTTTTAATCTATTTTTATTTTTTCTATCAGAAATCTAAAAATGCATTTTTTCTGGGACAGTCTACTGCTAAAAAATGATACAGGAAACTGGGAGGCAGAACAACTATTCTGACCACCACTTTTCAGTCTCGGTTCCTAGTTCACGCTCTGTAACTATAGTATCAATGAAGAAAATTTTAATAAATGAATACTATATGATTTGACTGAATAACCAGGCATGATATCACAGCTTCTGGCAGTGAAGAAAAACACATCTTTCTACAGTGATCCTCAAAAGTTGTTTTTCACTGTACTCATTTTTTTTCTCCTTAATTATAATTTTAAAAGAAAATCATGACAAAAATAATAAAATACATCTGGAGGTATTCTCAAATTCTTGCTAGTACATACTTTGAAATATGATACTTTACTGAGCTGACTAGCAAAGTTTATTTAGTCTTCATATAAAACAACTGTGTCAGATGTGACACATGAGGCAGTCCCTACATGTAAAAGTTAACAGAGAGGTGAGACTAAAACAGTGTGTATTTTAATAAAAATGACTACAGAACAATTAGTTTGAAGTCCCTAATGCTTTTGGAGTAGCGTACGGAGTAGTAAAGAAGTTTGTCCTATAACCTCTATTTTTAACTGTATATTTATTCAAAACTATTGCTCAAACAATATTACTAAGTTTAAGACAAATCAAATGCTCATATGAAACATCATAGTAGCTCATAAATTGAGTTTTCCCGAGAGATAATAGTCAATATCTTGCATTTCGCTTTTTATAAAGCTTCATTAATAGCAAAATGTCATTTTTGGAGATCAAGGAAAATTCAACCATTACAATGTTCTTGCATAAATTAAAGAAATTGACTATTTTAAGTGCTCCTGGATAACTTAATTTTAATTAAAATTTAATTTTCTGCCAGTAAGTATATTCTACAGTTCAGATATTTAACATCTCTTACTATTCAAATGCAACACCTACTCATATACACAGATTTACAAAACTGGTTCACATAGACTAACAGATATGAGATGTATGGATAAAGCAAACATGATATGCTTTCCATGAGAATGGAAATGAGACCATTTTGTAGACATGTAGCAGGCAGAATTTCCAGAGCAGCATCTATTGGACATATGTCATCTCTTAGTAACCATTACTAATCATCTATTAGTAACCAATTCTTTCACCATATATTGCATAATATTGTCAAATAAGAGTAAAAAAATATGTATAAATAAATTAGATATTAACTGAGAAAGGAAGGTGGAAAATAAAGGTATGTAAATAAAAACATTTGCTCCTCATTTTAAAAAACCTTATATTAGAGTGGTTCTTGCAGAAAGAAAATTAAATTCCAATGAGTTGAACTCACAGCTAACTTTTGTAGCCACTTTTGCAGAGAGAGGCCATGAAGACAATACAGCAATATAATCCTAACCATACAAACTAGTATTACACTTCTAAATGACGTCTTTCTCCACAGATTAATATTCAAGAATACATTACTGTGAACAATAGTAAATATGTAATGGTGTTTATAGTCATGAGCTAAAGTTAACTGAATATGTTCTTTTTTGTCAATTAAAGCAGGAACTAGATTAAGACATTAAAGGAAGCAGTGCAAAGCTTCTGCAGAATCTATGGAAAATCAGCTTTTGTAATTTCCATAGCATAAAACCCAGGATTCTTCAATGCATTAAGAATGGGAGAGAGAGTAGAAAAAGGGAAAAGAAAACCATAATCTCAGCATAAAAATATTCCAGAATACCATTCAGTAGAGAGAAATTATATACTTTATTTCAAAATGTGTATGCAAATACTGGCATTTCTATGAGGAGTTAAATGCATACCAGTTCAAGAGGAAGTAAGGAGAAGGAGCGAGATCCTGGTAAGCAGTGAAAGAAGAGCTGTTTTCTTATGAAATCAGAGGAGAACTTTGGCTACCAGTATTGGGCCCAATCCAGATAAGCCTCAAACGTGGAATGAGGAGGTGTGCAATAAGTCTTCACAAACTCTAAGTGTCAGACTTAAATATCCACGTTAGGATTACAGGTTACACCTCAACAGACCCCACGGTATTCCAAGCAGGTGATTCTCAGTGCTTAAGGTAGGACCTAGCCATTCTTCATTGGCTACTTAGGAAGTCTGAGCAAGGGCATTTAAATTTCTGTAAAACAGTCTGCCCATTCAGTAGTTTCTGCAGAGGAAAACTTGCTCTCGAGTAATTTTTTTGAATAATTAGTGAGGCCACACTAATCCTGTAATCTCTTACACAGGCAATACATGAAACAGCTCTGTTTCAGAGTGATTATTCCTATTTTTGCTAATAGTAGAGGGAGTATTTAGATTATTTTCAAAACACACAATAAAGAAGTTCCACTTTATGACTAACTACATGCTGCTTCATTCTCTGCATAATCACAGTTTTCTGATTATTGAAGAAAGAGAATATGTTTGTTTTAGGGAAAAGTGTCTGACCACAGTGACCACAATTGTCGAAGTCTTTGATGAATATGGACGAAGAAGATTAGAGATAATAACTCACTTCAATATGGCATCACTGTTATTAGGAGATAGCTTGGAACAAACAATCTATCAAAAGAGGCTAAATACCTTATTGTATAAGCGTCTAAGATTACTATGTAAACAGTTACCTTGCTTCATTTTTGCTAGCATCATCTTCAGAGACATTTCTACAACATAAATAAAAAGAAAAATAATTAATAAAATTAGAGATATAAAGTTTCACCTGTAGTACCAGATTGCTTCGCATGACTATGAGCACTGAGGAGGAAGAACACAACACCTCTTCCCCTCCTTTCTTCTCTTTATTAAAGTAGCAGCACAAAATCATGGTCTGAAGGACTGAAGCATTGTTTCCTTTGTATGAGAAGACCTGCTATATTTGAAAAAACAGCATATGGAAAATGCTGGAATTAAATTATGCCTATATTGAATTGAACAGGGAAATTCATCTTTATGTTACTGGAGCCAGAATCCTGCATTATGTAATCTTACTCCCCAAAAGAGGCTAGGTTAATTTAACCCAACTATTTCAGCTACTGATAGTGCTAATATAGCTTTGGAGCAGATCTAGTTAACAACAAAAACCTATCTTTTGCTGTTCAATTCCCTTTGTTATGCCACAAAGTGTCAGTGTAAAGTGTTCCTTATGATGTTTGCAATATTAAAGCACCAGGTAGAAAACAGTTCCAACTGGAAAAAATGGAGTTGCAGCTGTGCCCTTCCTTGTAATTTAAGCAGTAACAAGATAATTCAGCCATCTGCATCCTTACCCTTTCTGCAATTTGTAATTTTCATAAGGTTTCGCCTGCCACACACACTAGTTATAACAATCTCTTCACAGCCTAAAATTGAAACTAGTTTTAACAATTCATCCTCCACTCATATTTGAGAGCAAATGTTTGCTTGCTCTTATTCTAAGAGGTGCTGAGAGCTAATATGGTTTTAGTGTCAGTTTTACTGCTGCTGTGTGCCACAATCCTAGCAGTTGGTTATGCTAGACTTTTTTTTCTTTTCCTTCTGAAAACGTTGCTTGTGTTGTATTTTCAAAACAAATATATTGGGTAGAAATTCTATTGTGCTACATTTTCCTTATGTCTCCGGGATAGTTCAACTGGCATTCTTAAAAAAATATTATTCAAAGATATGACATGCACTTGAGAGTGACAAATCATTTGTTTGAACTTATTTCCAGTACTTCCTATTAGTAGAAGGCTATGCCTTTAGCATTAAACCTATGACCTGATTTAAAACAAAACAAACAAACAAACAAAACCAACATTATTTTCAGATTATTTTCAATTGTTTAGGGCTATTTCACTAATTTCACTCAGCTGTCTCCTTCAGGCCAAACTCAGCAGTCAGACTTTGATGTGATCTCTACCCTTCTGGCACAAAACAGGAAGAATTTATTAAGAGTTTATACAGGCCTAAAGTATTTTAATCTTACCACCATGTCAACATTGTCTCTTTGCTTCTGGTTTTGCTCAAAAAGGCAAATCCACAGCTGAGTTAATTTCTTCTTTGTAAACAAACTATAATTCTGAGTAGATCTACTGTTTAAATAACTGACCTAAAAATTGCTGTCATGTCCAAAACCTTTTTCCAACAGGTATTTTTTCCATACTAGAAAGCTTAAATAGTCTTTCCAGGATAAACATTAATTGCATTGAAAATTAGGACCTTTGTGCTTGTGTTGCTATTTGCAATTTTACTCCTATCCACTCTCTGAAGCGGTGACCTTTGAACACAAGAAACAAAAAATGCATTTGATTTCTAGGAGATGTGAATCAGAACTAGGCATCTTGAATCAAAACATTGTCTTAGAGAAGCTTGAAGTGGCCACCTTGTAGCTGGACTCTCCAAACCGTCTTGTGCTGACTCCAACCAGTACTGGGAATCATTAGTTTCCATCTTTGATGGTTTATTCATACATTTTTTTTTTTTAAATATTCCAGTTTAAGGAGCCCTGCAGTTCACTCATGTCAGCTTATTTATTTGTGCTTAATGCTGAAAAATAAGATGTTTTGGCTATTCCCATTATTTCTTTTGATTTTATACATCTCAGAACTTCCCTTTAGCTTATTTTTAGCAATCTTCACCTTCACGTTCTTCACAGTGGAAATTCTCTGAACAGCTCTTAGATTTTTCTTTATTTTTAAGAATTTACCAGTCAGCACTGTCTTTTTAGTGTGATTTCTACTCTGTTACTAAATCAGTTATCTTTCTGCAGTAATAAATAACAGAAACATTAACTAAGATGAACATAATGTAATGTGAGACTGCACAGAGCCAGGCTTAACAAGTAGAAGCTACTATTAAAAAAAATAATAATAATAATGTTTGACAGTGTACCGTGTGTGACGCCAAACCATTTTATCTGCAGTTAATCATTCAGAGAATACAGAAACGTTGAGCCTCTATTGCTCCAGTTCCTCACTGCAGACTCTACATTTGCAAATTCTTGGACCATAATTAAGCATATACCAAATACTGGAACCCAGGGTGAGTACCAACGTGTAGATAGACACTGTGCCAGCTCTCATTTTAAATGATTTTTCCATTTCATTTTATGAAATTAAGCCAATTACATGCTAGCATAGGATTTGGTTCAGAAGATCTGTTTCAGGTATTGATCCAACATATGTGTGAGAGTCAAAATAACACTGCTAATCAAACTATCAACATTAGATTGAAGAAATAATTTTGCAGAACACTACTCGTGGCACCTGATTTTATATACTCTTCAACCCAAATTCTGCACCTGTGAACCTTGCCTTCTTCAGTTTAGCCCTCTGTCTTAGCCTTTAAATTGGAATTTAGGACAAACACTCCAGCTCACAAGGAAAACAGATGTTTTGGATGAGATACTGGCAGCTGCAGTCCTGCAAACAACCCTGCTCTGAAAATTGCAGAAATGCTGTAGGTCCATCTGAAAACCAAAACCAGATACCAGATGTGAAGTGCCAAAAGCCAGCCTGGTGACAGAAAAAGAGCTATCTTCGCATCCTAAATAGTTTTTGACTATGAATACTAATCAAGAAGAGTTTATCATTTTTTATCTTAAAAGACTGTATTGTTAACTTTGTGGAGCTGTAACTAGAAACTGATTAATCACAATTTTCTAAACAAAACATGGAGTACAGCTGTAGAAGTGAGGAAAATGCCTTGTAAGGAAGGTTTTTCCTCTTAGAATGAATTTGCTGACTTTTTAAACTTATATATATACATTAACTGTGGAATTCAATTGCAAGTTTTTTAATTTCTGTTATGAAAATTCAATAAATACAGAAATAATTTTTTGAGCTGATGGTTCAGAGGAAAAAAAATAGAATCAGCTAAATCCTTGATACAAACTTATGACTTGTAGAAGCCATATGACAAAAGGAAAGATGCAAGTGTAGAAAGACCCCTGTCAAGAAAAATATTAAAGCCAGAATCTGAATAATGTTTAACTCTTTAAGGTTGGACCTGGTGCTTAGGGACATGGTTTAGTGGGTGACATTGGTACTAGGGTGATGGCTAGACCAGATGGTCTTGAAGGTTTTTCCAACCTTCATGATTCTATGATTCCTTAAAATTAAATTAATTCTTCTCTAATGCTCATCAAAATATCATCACCCAATTCTTACACCCAGTTTGGTGGGTGTCAGTCTTCAGCCTACTTTTGAAACAAGACCAGCTCCTGCCCTCTAAGTTTCTTCTACTACCAAGCACTAAAACTGGCATATTCTAGTTGAAGAAAATGACCCAAATACAGAGACAGCAGAACTAGCACTTATGCCGCAATACAAGAAAATGGAAATTTCTTACTGACTGTAAGCTGTGCTCTAACCGGCACTGGGCTATTTGCTCTCCTTAAATATTTCAGGGTTCTCAACAGAATGAACAGCTAGCAATTTTGACAGAACAATTTGCAGAAATGTAAGATCAAAACATTAAAGGTAAAAAAGGAGCTAATGTGATTTTAGTGCTAGATGTGAATACTAATATGCAATTCTAGCAATATCTGTGACTTGTAATATTTGTGACATGGAAAGAAATTGAATCAATGATGTGAAGGTTCTTTGCCTTCTCAGCCAGTTTGGTGAGAGCTGGCTTATGACTCAATTCAGGCCCAAGTAGAAGGATAGAATTTCATTCAATTTATGTATGCTTTCTTTCATTGCAAGATGTTTATATTCAGAAAGGTGTTTTTCTTTATGCCATCTCTTTTTGTGACTTAAAATTCTAGATGATGATACTTAGTAACAAAGGAATTATGATATCCAAAACATTATTCCTCAGTGATATGTGATTTCAATATAAATCTTATTTTAATATAATTTACATTTACCCTTATATGACTCCTGAGGACAGAGTGAGACTACAGTTGATCCTTGCACCTTCTTCACTGGAGTACATCTGGTCTCCAAGGCTTATTAGTGGATCTTATCAGAAGCCATTAAAAAATAGTCTCAAATCAATCCTGAGAGTTAACTGCAGTGAAAAACTGACATTCGATTAAAGAACGTAGTGATCTGATCTTTATCACTTTGACAAGTTGTTGGTGACATTTTGTACTGTTTTTTTCCATCCTGACAGAAATGACACTACATGCATGGGGTTGTCTGAAAGAAAAATAACTGAAATCTTCTTTCATTATAAACTTCAGGGATCACATTCAGGTTAAAGTTGGCTATTATTTATACATACAGTACCACTGAGATTTGTGCTCTATTTAATCACACTATTCTGGCTCAATTTTTACAGGTAAGAAAAACAACCCCATTTTACTCTCTAAAGCCTTCACAATGCTGAAGGGTTAGTTAATTATGATGATAATTTTTAATAGCAAAAATGGCATTCACAAGGCATGTTCTGTATATTTTGTTGTGTATCATGTTTTGGATCTCATTTTCCTCTTTCTAATGATTACTTGATAAAGTTGCAACAAAACAGATATTTTAAGACAAAGAGCTATAACTGACATTTTTAAAGAGAACTATTTTATTACTGCAGTTCTAATTTTGTTTAATCATGGCAGATGTTCAAGATTTCGGATAGCTTGTATCAGCTTCTCAAACAAAAAGAATTGTGGAATTGGAAATTGGGTATGATGTTCTAAAAGCAATGAATACACTAGCCAACAGTTTAGCCCAGCCTCAATATCAATTTTACTTTAACAACTCTTTCAAATCACGGCTTTAGCCAGAAAATAAGCTTTCTTGCCTTGCTCTCTATTCTACAGGTCTACTCAAAAAAATAAATAAATCACAATTTATCTTCCCAAATCCAGAATGCTTGCTTGCAGAATCTAAAATAATCCAGATGACTACAACATAGTAGAATAATTGGGAGCATCACATTACTGTATTAACAGGAACTGAAGAAGACCTCTCCTTCTAAAATTCATATGGTTTATGGATGAAAATTAACAAATGCAAATGAAGAACTGATGAGAATAGGAGAATGGGTACTGGCCTGTTACCACACACTTGTTCTGACATTCTTCCAGTGTTAGAAAGTTGTTTTCATTGCCATGGCATCCTCCATATTCAAATATTTCACACTCACGGCTTTGAATGTTGAAATAATAGCGCACGTGGATAGCTTTGCATGGACCTTCATCTGCTTTCAGGGCACAGATCGAATGCCCCAGTTTCAGCGGTGGCAAAGGAGCACCTGTGATAAAGAGAAACAGAACAACTGTTATCAAGTTACTTTGCTTCACTGTACAGCTTAATTTCAAAATCAAATTGCTTGTCTGTTGTGCTGGAGAGACACTGCTAATATCTGGCTGTAAAGCTCTAAGCACATTAAACATAGATGTAAAAAGACAATCATCATTTCCATTGGAACACAAGTTCCACTCAATCAAATGGAAATTTTGGTTTCAACTTTCAACCGGAAGAGCTCATATTTCAAACACCAGGTCCTCATCATAACTGTAAACAACTACAGATGGCAGCTTATTCATCGAACCTAGTGAAAAATTCTCATCAACAAATATACTGAAAAAATTCTAGCAGCTCCAGAAAGACACATTGACTACTCCTGCATAAAAACAAATAAATAAATAAATAAAAAATAAATGCTGAAGGAGTGTGACTTGTGCATGAACATCTGATAATGAACATAATTTGTAAGGACATCTCATAGGAGACAGCAGCATGGGGTGAACTAAACAAGAGAGCCCTGAAGAGGGCACCATTCACCTACCAGATTACACGTTACTGGTACATAAACCCACCCGGTACAACTGAAAGGTTATGATACTTTGATACGTTTCATGATACCTTTCTTTGATTTCACTGTTCTTTCGTAAGACCTTTTAAGAGCTGAAAAGAACACAGCAGAAAGTTTGGGTGAAAAGAAGTTGTACCTTTTCACCTCAAGTCATTTTTATGTCTTTCAATATACATTATTAACTCTGGAAATGTTATGGAAAAATTGACATACATATTGTGAAGAAGATTGCTAACAAAGTGTTATGCTGTCAGTGTCTATAAGGAAACTCTGATGATTCCATTTATGATACTGTTCGCTTACCAATATATGCTTTGAGATTTTTTCCTGCTTTCCTTTTCCAAGGAAGTATTTTACCCTAGAGGATTGTGAAAGTTTTGCAGAGCTTGTGTTTGCAGTTGCAGTCAGAAGAACAGAGCTGAAATCTTTCCCTCATTCTCCCAGAGCTAATCAGAACAGTGATGTCTCTTAATATGTGTATTCAGAAGCATCTACCAGTGCTGTCTGCAGTGGCTCGGGAAGGAGGAAAAAAAGATGATCATTTACATGATCGTTATACAGCTTTCTTGTGCTAACTAGAGTAAATTTCCAGTTTTAATTAACAGAATCCACAAAAATCCCACTTTATGACACGGTGATAAGGAAATTGACATTACTACCTACCCACTCTGTGGCTTAGTTTAACATATAACATTTATCTTATTATAAAATCTTTAACCGAAATACGCAGCCGAAGTAAACCCTCATAAATACTGAAGCCAATACAAGTTTACTCTTTATTCTGTTTGAGACGTTGATAACTTATATATATAGCAAAGAAATAATTTTTACAGCTAAAATCTTTTATCCCGTATCACGTAAATCCTTGAAAAAAATGTTTTATTATGCAAATACTATGAACACAAAAATTGTAGCAGGTAATTAGATCTTCCATTCTTAAAATGGTCAATTTGTTGTTAAAATACAGATTGAGGTGTTTAATTTCAAAAAGCATATCAAATATTCAGTCCTAAAATTGTCTGTGTCTACCTCGTTAGAGAAATGATATTTACAGATTCTGAAGTTAGGAAAACAGATTGGAAAATACTATTGAAGATCGTCTAATAGGTACTGTGGATGAATTAAATGATGCATTTCAAAGAGATATGAGTTTCACTAAAATTCCTACAGAGCTCAGCTTGCCAAAGATTTCTGAACTTTGTTTCTTGCCAATTTCCTTATTTGGGTCTTCCCAAACCCATGAAGAATCAGGATTTAGACATCATACAAGAGTCCAAGTTGTGACTCAAAGGTCCAAAGTTCCCCAACAGGTTTGGAAATCCTTTGCAAGAAACTTGAAAAGGCTCAACTAGAGAAGTTGAGAGAATACTACATTGCAAAATGAAACTTTGGAATTCCCTCACTGAGTAATAGGGGGAAAAATGTCTTCAAAACATCAAAGGTTTCAGTAACATTTGGAATAACTCCTGAAAGGCTAAAATCAAACATTTATCTGCACAGTAATAAATCCAGCTTAAATGGGGGTGGGTGAGAGTTAACAGCTGGTTTATAAACATTTTACTTTCTTGGCACACAAGTAATGAGACCTCATAAGTGACCTGTGTCAGTGACCCAGTTCAGTCTAGAAGAGGTTGTGAAAACTTGCTAGGTTTCTTAACTACCAGAATTACAAACATGGGGTTATGTCAGATCATTTTGCTCACTACACTATGTCACACCAGTGTCATGGGCTATCAAAACAGAAATTGTGCCCAAACATAGTTGCAAAACTACACAATGAAGAACAACTGGCTTAGTACACTAATCTTGGAAACTTTTTGGTCTCAACTTCTAGCTTATTTCCCACCGCACCCACAGAACTAAATCTTTGTTTTGCTTACCTCCTCAGACCTTTACTCTGCAGTCAGTGACATTGTTACCACTGTCAGAAGTACTGACATTTACTGCAAACATAACATCTATTTGTGTCTCACTTTTTGGCAATCTATGAAGTGGCAGAGACATTTATTTTTTTAGTCGTGCTGGTAAATTACCATATTTTGACTAAAATACATACCCTGTGAAGCCCCAGAGAGTCAAGTTCTCTCCCTTTGAACAATAACCAAGTGACTCTGAGGAAAGATGTCTCAAAGGGATGCATGGGAACTGAATCATGCCTGTGTCTGGGAACAGAGATAGAGTTCTTCCCCCATTACTTTACACCTGGGAACACTTAGCTCACCACAGATGGTATAAAATTAGCTTTCTTTCTCAGATTAAAGCAGTAGCTGAGAAGGCAAGCATGAGTGTTTGGCCAGTAGGTCTGCATAGATACAAGTATGTCTGCACCAGTTTCACATGTGGAATATGTCTTGAGAAAGCTAATTCCTATTGTATGGCCTCCTCCTCTCCTATTCAATTTTAAAAGAGAATGTTCCTACTACATTTTAGGCCTTGTGTGAAGAGCACAGGATATGACATTTAGAGAAGCTGTCTATCAGAAAGGTCAGTGAATAGTCATCAACTAACAACATAAACTGAAAGCAGTTTTAAAGGTGTTTCTCATTCAACATTTGGCATATTCCTATGGGATAAATACCTTGAGACCTTTTCTGATAGATGGCCAAATCATTCTTAAAAAACTCCAGTGAAGTAAAATTCCCAGTAACCTGAAGCAGCCAGTTCCAGAATTTTACTACCCTACTTGCAATACAAGCATTTTTCATAATATACAGCCCAAATATTCTTTATTACATATTAAATAATTTTGTAATTTCCTTCAGTGCACAGGAAGAATAACTTCAAGACGTCCAACTTTCCATTATTATTATTATTATCGGATGACTCTTCCATCCTCTTAATTATCTCTATAATAAATAAAATTCCTTCTTCAATCTCTTTTTATTGGTCTTGCTTTCTAACCGTCTTGCAACTTTCCTTTGGATCCTTTCCTATTCGTCTGGATTACTTTTAAAGTGTATGGCCCAGAGCTGAACACAATACTCTACCTGAGGCATTAGTGGTGCCTACTGAGTGGAATAATTGTCCTAATTGTCCTCTTTCTCTCTCTCTCTCTTTTTTTTTTTTTTTTTTTCTTAATACATCACAGAATTACTGCCTCGTTTATGACGCTGCACTATATCTGTAATTCTCTGCAACTTCTACTTACTTTTCAGCAAATACAACCTCATTATACAAGTGTTTAAGCAGTTATTTTCCACCTTATATTTACAAATGCATTTATTCTAAATATAGCATGTTGCAATTATCATTTTAAAAGGAAAATGAGTTTAAATCTCTCCATTGGATCTGGCCCTGTTGGATGTTTATTAGGCATTCCATTCAAGCACCTGGTGCAAATAAACTTTTAGAAAATCTGTAGAATTATAGAACTTTACTACCCTAAATCAAGAACATGGAGAGTGTTTTGCTCGAAAAACATTGAAAAAAGGATTACAGCTGATATACACTGTTACAAAAAAGTTATTACTTGCCACACCAAAAATAAAACAAAGCAAAACATTTTCTCCCTACTTTTCCTCAAAAAAATTCATTTCAAACCTTTGTTAGATCAGCTATATGGTAGGTTGTCATGATTAAAGGCACTAAGTGTCTTTTTCTATGCTAACAATCTTTGCACTCAGTGCTTTGTTATAAGTGCAAAGTAATATTGACAAAATGGCTCACACTGACCATGAGCTTAGTGCAGGTATTCTATGTCACTACAATCTTAGGTAGCAGGGGGACTTGCTCCTCTCTCTGGTGACAGTGATATGACCCAAGGGAATGGCATGGAACTGCATCACAGGAGGCTCAGTTTGGGTGGGTATCAGGAAAAGGTTCTTCACCAAGAGGGTGATGTAGAACAGGTCCCCAAGGGCCGTGGTCACAGCACCGAGCCTGCCAGAGGTCAAGATGTGTTTGGACAACACTCTCAGACATAGGGTTTGATTTTTGGGTGGTCCTGTGTCAAGTCAGGAATTGGACCTAATGGTCCTTGTGGGTCCCTTCCAACTTGGAACATCCTATGGTTCTATGATTCGTGCTCCATTCCTACAGTCTTCCTACTTTTGGCAACTGTCAAGAGCCAGGATAGTGGCCAAGATAGTTCCTACACAGCACTGCCACTTATTGTCCTTCACACAGCACTTTTGCAACTTAGGACAAGGCTGTTTGAACAGTTACTATCAACTTACAAGTAGCACTTTCACTGTGAAAACTCTAATAACCTGCAGTTAGTCATGCTGTAGCCCTGAGCACATGGAGCTTGTAACATCTGTGTAAAGCCCTGTTACTACCTTACTAGTAAGCAATATATTACAAACCAGTGGTGAATATTTTTTCTCATCATTTTACATTAGTAAAAGTAAAAACAATACAATTTTCCCCAGCTGCAGACATAATCAAAGAATCTAACTTGATTTGCAGACTCTTGCTACATCAATTTGCAAAACTGGTGGTTAAAAATGTATCCTTTTAATAAGACTGTGAAATAATTTCCCTGTTATATCTATGGCACAATAAATATGAAAGACCACAGCATTGCTGCGTACTTGCTTTTCAGAACAGAACTATATAAATTAACTGGGGAAAAAAAAAAAAAAAAAAAAAAAAAAGTTTGGTCTATATGATGTTAAGCTGAAATAAGAATTTCTCAGTTTTTAAGTAGAACACATTCTGTTTTGTTTCTTAGGTTACGGGTTCTCACTCATATGAATTCCCGTGGTTATCCTTAATTACAAAGATATGCTGTCATCTTTCCAAGCTCTCTTGTAAATGTCTCTCTTTGATAAGTGATATCAATACTAAGCACCTTGTTGCTAATGAATAACTGTTTCTTCTTTCTCCATCTTTGCCAGTTTGACAGCTTCCCACCCACACACTGTTCACTGCTTTTCCTACCCATGTGTTTCCTACCCTTTCTTAAAGTCACATTTATTCTTGATAAACTTTCACATTAGAATGAAAAGCACGTTCAACTAGTAAGTTATTTTCTTCAGGCTTTGGAACATCAACTAAAGTGCTCCCAAACACATAAGGTATTATGGAACAATATACATGAACTGGTTATTTTTATAACATTTACTTTTTTTATAAATCTAATTTACTCATGGAAAAATGACAGCATTTTTGTTGGAAAATAACACATTGAAAATCCATTTTAACCTGTTGGACTTGACTTTCAACTTTAATTACTACTGCAGTTTAAATACTAATAGACAAAACAAACACACAAACAAAAGAGACGCACACAAAAAAAAATCAAAAACCCCAGATTCATACAGAGAATGCATCAAATGTGATCCAAAAGTACCATTCTGCAAGCAATGGATCCATACAACTTACTTTATCCTTCAGTACCTGGAAGGTACTGAATGCTGGGGTGAAGTATGTCAACGTTTTATAACCACCTACCATCAGAAAATACATGCCATTAATGAAATTGCAGCCTACAAAATTTCTGTTGTTAAATTCAGTGAAACCAGAATTTAATTCATAAGGAATAACAAGAGTCATTTTAAATAGCAACAACATAATCATTTTATAAAAATATAATCAGATTACCGCAAAAAATAATTTACTGTAAACATCACAACTGAGTCTTCACTAGTCATAAAACAGGGCCCTGGTTTAATTTCTAAGCATCGTATTTGACTATTTTTTACTGTGGAATACTAGTTCAGAAGTTAATAACTGTCCCTCATTCTAAATCATTTACTGATTGTATAATTTTAAATGACCGATTGTTAAATAATTGGTGATAAAATACTGCTGGATAGAAAAGAGACTATTTAATTTCCTTGGCGTGTTTTTCCTGATATCTTTTATATTTAAAAACAAATAAGTACTCAGGGCCACAAAAAATAAAATAAAATAAAATAAAAGACTAATCCTGCATATTTCTTGTTCTGTTGAAGAAGTGTATTATTATAACCAACAAGACAATTTGGCCTTCATGAACTGCAAGTTCAGGCTGAGGTTTCTATAAAACAGAGTTGTGGGGGAGGGCAAAGATAAATACAAGTTTGCCTTCAAACAAGACGGGTGCCTAGGTACCTCAAGGGTAAATAGACACTAATTTTTTTCTGTATGAAATAATCTGACGACATTGGCGCGATAAGCATACACTTAATGTGGAATGTCTAATATTTTAAATTGTGGTGACTAATTGTGATATGGCCCTAAAGTGCTGGCTTATTTTGTAATACAGCCATGACTGTACACAATTAATATTTTGTCTCAAGGCTGCTGCAAAAGACTTATAGGAAGAAATAATGTGGATGGAAATTTGAAAAGCCATAGGCAGATATATGAGTACCAGCAACAACAACAAAAGGTCAAGGTCACTCTTAGCTGTATTCCTAGTTGGTCTTCAAAATTAGACATGTCAAATGTGAGAGGAATCCACTACATTGCTCTCTACAGCGTAAGAAAGAGGTGAGCACTTCAAGTCACATTTCTAAAAGGAAAGAAGCCTATTTAAATATGGTACAAAAAGCTCATTTTCCCCTCATCTGCTTTCCCATGATTGCTTGCGATGAAATTAAAATACATTTCACAATGATATCCAGTACAGAAATTTGACCCAACTTACTGAATTTCAATGAAGTGCAGGTACCATGAACAACAGCCTTACAACAGTAAGAGAATCCAAGAACCTCTCCAGTCCTAAGTCACACTTCTGATATTTTTTTTTTAAAAAAATCTTTAACTGTCGAGTTTTTATTTATCCATCAATACCAAATCACTTGGTAGAGATGTTTTTTCATAAAGAAAGCATCTCTAAGGCCAAGGAAAACAACTAGGGCAATCCAGAATTTTGCAAACTTTGCAAATTAACTGTGGCTGAAGAGTGCTGTTTATCATGTTTCTACTCCATTTGCATAGGAAGACAAAGCCAAAGTTTACCACCTGCATGTTCTTTTCCCTCAACACTGAACTTCTCCAGGGGTCCTAAAGCACAGCTTAAAGGGAATAATCTTGATATCTAATATTTTGATTAAGATTAGAACTTTCAAAACGCATGCACAGCAGAAGCCGTTATAGAAGGCGAACAATTTTGCTAGAGCCAGATGCAAAATTCTGAGCATCTCCTGGTTAGTTAAAAACCTAGTCTGGCTTCAGCACTCTTGCATGCTTATTTCCACTTTCAAGTCTCCCTGAAAAAAAAATAAAAAATCAAGCACAGAAGTACGTTTAGAGTGCATATAACATGTTGGTTTCATTGAGAGAGTTTTTTGTGTTGTTTCTGTGAACTCTTACCAAGAACATCCTCTTCTTCGCCATCATCTGAGTCATCAGTCACATGTCCAGCGATACAGACAAACAGCATGATAAAGGTTAAAGGTAAGAACCATCCCCTCTTTCTTCCTTTCATCTTTCCTGAATAACATATAAATGACAATATACACTTTAATCAAATTTATTGAGTGCACTGCAAAAGTCATTAGCAGGGTAGAACATAGGTTTATAGATAGATACACAAACAGAGAGCTTTGGAAATAATGTAAGATACTTTAGTATAATTATATTATAAGCAGTGAAGAACACGACAAGATTTTTAGTTGCTTTCAGCTGATTTCAAGTCTCCCATCCCATCTCTAGTACATACTAGAGACATTGACATTATTTTTATCTAAAGCCACAATTTTAAATTACCTCCCAGAATACATAATGATATCAAAATGTAGTACTTTGTACTTTTAAATAAAATTTAATGTCCTTATTTCTAGTTCTTCAAAATAAGTTTTGCTCTGTCTGCAGACCATGGATTCATTGCCAAAAGCATGGTATTGTATTTTTAACAAATATTTCATCAATTTATCAAGTTCCTGGAAGCTGCATTTCACTGTAGTCGGTGAACTTTTTCACATCATGGGCTTTAATAGTATTAAATAGTATTAAATAGTATTTTGTATAGTTCAGATCCCCTTAATATTGAATTCCTCGGTTAATAAGTGCAGAGCTATTCTTTTTCACATGGGATCAGTGTAGACATAGTTATTCACACAAAGAAAATTATTCCACAGAAGCCAGCATGTTCAAGTTATACTGAAAATAAGGTTGTGTGCACATATTGGAGAGCACCTTAGGAAAAGTTTAATTATTTAGAATCACATGTTTTCAAACTAAATAAAAGTTCATTAGGAAACCCTGAATTCTAACCAGATAATAGGCTCAATATCTTCTTTAGCTACCAACAGACATCCCCTTTTCTTAAAGTATGATACCAAACTTTGGCTAAGTTAATTAACACCAACTTCATAAAAATCTAAAGGACTAGGAAGCATTTTTTTAAACATGTTGAAATAATATCCCCTAATATTATAAATCCAAAATAGACCAACAAAGCATCTGAAAAAAAGGAGTTTTATTGACTATATTTCTGCACAAAGTTAACAGAGTTGACAATATTCCTTTTTAGATTCCATAGGCCAGTGTGATTTCCAGAAACAGAACACCAGTTATGATACATTTGGCCTAATACCAAATTTTCATCCATGCAAAGTTTTGTGGTACAAAGTCTTAGAAGATTTTTTTTATTTTTTATCACAAGTTCAGATAAATTAGAGCAAATCTCTTTATTCACTATTTGATAAGAAGTACTGCCATGCTTTATGGAGGAACAAAAAAACCTCCTTACAGGGTAATATGAAGTTGTCTAAGATTTTCTTTATAATTTGTGAGACATCTGAGTTATGATATTAGTCTGACACTAACTAAACTAAAATAAATCCACAACAAAGAAACAACGGTATGGGGAGAAATATTAAGGAAAAATTTCAAATAGCTGTATAGGTACTCAGTACTTATAATATAAATAAAGGTGGTGATAGTTTGGTATCATTTAAAGCTGGATAAAAGCTGAAATAACCATCAAATATTCAGATTTGATACTCAGATGGTTATAAAAGAACCTGAAAAGTCTGACAGGCTTTGCCTGACTACTCTGAGTTCATAGGAATGAAAAGTTACAGAACAGACTTTCAATTTTAATTTTTAAAATGGCATGGGAAAGTACTTTCTTTTCCTTACAAGCCTTAATTGGCAATAATTGACATGTTTTTGACCCTTCATAAAGGCATTTGGAAATTACCTACAGCCTCAATTGCCCATGGATTAATTCCAAGTTTGCCCCATGGCTCTCATTTTCTGTATTTGAGTTTTTCCAAACATGAGGGCAATATTTGCGCTTATTCAGGAAGATTTTACTTTCATTTACTTATAGATCATTCAGGTTTTGGCCTTGATTTCTTCTTCCAGCAATCTGCACAAGTATAGACATTAGACTGCCAAATTTAGTAAATCTGTTTTTGTCATCCTATCTTCCCACAAATTTGTTCCCAATTAGATGGAAAATATAGGAAAAACACCCAGAAATGGAAATCCACAATAAATGTTTCATTTGAAGATGAGTCTTTAAAATAAAATTTTGTACATTTTTTTGGTACTTTAAAATAAAATTTTGTACAGCTACCACGTGTAATTGCTACTGTGTGATTACAAGGATAAATGACTGTTTTTATACAGAGATCAAAAATCTCAGTGGGGTACAGCATTTCTGCTCTTCCACTTAACTCCTGTATTCCCTGAAAAGAGGATGTTGTGGAAAGTCAGACTCATTGATGCTCGGTCAATTTCACAAGACAAAAAATTTAGGTTGTCTAACTATATATCTACCTTATTGCAAAGTCTACTGACCAAACATAATTGCCTCTTTTCTGGCTGGCCTTCCCACAGGGTTGTGCATTCCAAAAGCACAGTGTCAGGTATGGGTAGAAATGGGACGAAGGGGTGCAGGTGTTAGTACTGAAATGATTAAATCCTTAAATCCTTTAATTCCTAAAGGAAGAGTAAAATCCAAGATCAAAGTGAACTTGGCTGTGCTTTTTCAATTAAAAAAAAAAAAAAAACAAACAGCCATCTAGAGAAGTCCAAGTTCTCCGATTTAATGTTCAGTTGCTCTGTAACAGAATTTTAAAGCTGAAAGCTTTAATTGATATATTTAATTGATACTGATTTTTGGTTATTATGATATTGGTTTTATTTATTTATTTATTTTTAATACATTGGGAGTGTTATTGCATTTATATGAAAGGTAAAATTCAAATTACTGTAACTATGACATTCATCTCAGTAAAGTATAAAAGAACTTGTGTGAAGCACTGCATGTTATGGGAAATATTGGAAATGCTTTGAGCATAAATAATTCATGTTAAATGGTCTGACTATATAGACCCCAAAAAATGAATATCTCTGGGAGAAAATATAGCCCCTTTCTCCAGAAAGGATTCTAATTTAGGACAGCAAAGGATCAGTCCAGTTTTAATAGTGGCTTTTCTATATGTCAAAATATGTCAATGCAAATTTCATAAATTCCTAAAAACATTTCCTCTGCTACTCCCAAACTAACTAGCTTTTAGATGAGATTAATTTATTTATTTTTTAATCTATAAACAGAAAATGTTTAAGTTGCCTGACAAGGGAATCAAAGGTCTGTGGGGTGGTAGCTGGCAGTGACTCACTGATTTAATTAAATGCTTTGACTTGTGAGTAATGCCACTGGCTTCCCTAAAGCTGGAATATAAGTAGACAAAGCAGACCACAAGCAGTCAAGGAAGTTCCCAGTACCAGACCCTTATTACCTGCTCTAATAGCCAGGCCTTTTTTATCCTGCCACCTAAACACAGAAATACCAGGAGGCTTTCTAGATTTTTTGCTAAAAGCAGATAAGTAGAAAACTCGCTGCATTCTCTGAGCAGTTTACAGCCATTGGAGTTGGACCTTTTATCTGTATGTTTACTTAGTCTGTTCTGCAGCAATTTCTATAGTTACCAGAATGTTTAGAAACAAGCATTTCTTCAGTGTGGTATTTATCTCTAAACAGCTAACTGGAAAAGACAAAATAAAAGCCAGCATTTCCGCAGTAGCCAGAAACAGACAGCTTCAGAAAATGGCACAAAGTGACATTGTAATGACTGTAAAAGTGACTCATTCACACTGACAGCCCAGGAAATGGAAGGAGAAAAAAAAAAAAGGATAAAAGAAAGGATAAAAAGGATACAGTAAATGAAGGAATAAAAGGTTAAATTAGCACAGCCTGAAATTAAAGAAGGTCTAATTAGACAGCATTACAGTGCCTCTGATATGGAAACAGACATTTATGAGCTCAAAGTACTTTCTGGGTGTTATATTTGCCCTACAGTATCTTGTACCACCTACTAGGACGTATATGACAGAGAATTAATTGGATTGTGCATGTAGAATTGTCTCCCAGCTGGCTGAGTCAGTGAGCTGCCTGAAAGTATTTTACTACACATGCTGTGTTACAGCTTTTTGAAACATCATGTTTGCTCGCTTACTCTGGAGAAGTAAGAACAAAGTATGAATCCTATCATACCATTTATCAATTCTAAAATTGTGTCCCTTTAAATTAAAAGGCAAGCCAAGGGCAATGCAAGATAAACATTTATGGAACTCAGTTTGATTCACTAAAGTTATGGACATTTATGGAACTCAGTTTGATTCACTAAAGTTATGGACAGATGACTAATATTTGACTGTTGAAGTCATATATGCTTGACATATTTTTCCCCACACTACAAGCATTACCCAAGGCACATCATGAAAAGATGAAAAAGATGCCACAGAAACCAGACAAATTCTATTTTTTTTTTTTTTTTTTTATGAGACCACAAGGAATAAGAGAAAAATCTGTTTTTCCCAGATTATTTTCTGACTAAAATAAAGAGGAACATATCTCTCTCCCCCCCCCCGGGGACAAACTGATAATCCTTTTGTGCATGCTTAATTCAGAAGACTGAGTATTGTTTGTAAGACAGCTTCTGTGCCACTGTAAAATGTGTGCCAATTGTTAAATGTAGCATGGATAATTTATGATCAACTCCATCATTGCCATGTGCTAGAAAAGAAATCAACTGTGCAACACCTAAAACAACAGCAGACAAGGAGACCTGCCTGGGGAGTAAAGGAACACCAGGAATGAGACTCTACTATCTCTCCAATTACCAAAGACTTTACTATAGCAAACTTCTCATTGCAGCTGGGAGAAGACCTATGGGTTGCAAGATTCCATGGAAAATAATTACATATTTATAACTTCTGTATTTGCTTAATCATCCTTGAAGATGTAATAGAAAAATACACTGCTGTTATAATTAATTTATTTATAAATATTATGATCCTCTAAAACATTGAGAGGTGTAATGTGAGTAGGTCTCCTCTGTGAGGTTCTGCCTAGAAAGCTGTATTAAAATGTGAAAGTGGGAACTACAATCTCTTACTCCCAGTGTTGTACCACCCACTAGTACAGCAATTCTGTTGCAACTGCAAAAGCAAAATCTCTGCACTTTCTTGAAGCAACTATATCTTTCCATGATTCATTATCGTTTACTCATGCTTGCTATGTACACCTGTGGCAACCTTCTCCTGGACCTTGTGCTTTTGCACAAGTAGTTCTCTGCTCCTCTGGTGATGTAATGGCTTGATGTCACTTCTCTTAACTGCTGACACTCAGCCAAATCCCATCCCTGCCTGTTCTTTAGAACCCATACACTCCTGGAGTCAGCCTAAATACTATTTTATTTTAACCCTGTACTATATTTAGTTATGCATCCAAATCAGACCTGGAATGATTCACCCTTGTGAGCATAGGAGGTAAAGGTGGGGTGTGGAATGTTAAGGCTCAGAAGACCTCAGAAGTTTTTGAATCTGTTCATAAAGGAATAGCACATGGAATCAATGTGTGGCAGCAGGTGAAGCTGTTTTTAAAATATTTAAATGTATTGCAACAGAAGAAAAACTCAAAACCTCAAAACTTGTCCTCCAGACCACATGGAAGCAAACTGTTCTTACTAGGAACTAGACAGGGCTTGGACCTGTGCCTTCAACCAGAAGGAACTGTCACTGCCAATAAAGAAGCTTATAGACCTCGTAAAAAAGTAAGTATTGCAGAGAGTTATCTCCTGAATGCCAGGATGTATATTTGAGATGCATCTGCATCCTAACCCAGAAAACACTTGCTTTGCTCAAGAAGCATGTCAATAAGATTGACCAACATGCCACTTTCTTGGGTATACTGTTACTAAAGGTCTTTCTGAATTTTAATATTTTCCCTGTCCTAGTTTCTGCTTTTTAAAACAATGTGCATATTGCAGTCAGCATGAGTGCAACAGCTAAGCCACCTTCCCAGTCTTCCCAAACTAGACTCCTGCTAAGACTTATTTCCTTAGCCACATGCTGATATGGCAACAGAAAGCAGACTCATTTCAAAAACAAGACTAAAGCAACACATTTTCTTTCAATTCAGCAGTGAGAGGGACTGTTTCTCCACCATTCTGGGAGTATCAGCTTGACAAAGACTTTTCTTTGTGCAAAATTATGCTGAACCAATTTGCGGCCTCCCTTTAGGTAACATTTCATATGCAGAAACACTGAAAAGGCACCATGGCAGCTGTACTACACTAACATATCAAACAATCCTTGTAAAAATAAAAAAAAATCCACTTACTACACAGTATCTGGTGTGGCTAGCAAAGATATAAAATGCAACTCAAGGTAAAAACTGCCTCTAACACAGCTGTTATAGCTGTTACCAAGACAAAGTGTCCTTTGTCAAGACAAATCCTTCTGCCCTTCCCACAGCACGAAGCAGGCAGATGGCTCTCTCAGCAGGGTATCGTTAATGCATCTCCTGAGCCTACTATATAAATATATAAATTTCACGTGATTTGAGATGATAACCTCTCAAGTTAGGACAATACATATACTACATATAAATACAGTTAGGGTCTGTATTTAGTCTTGACATTCCACCTGCTTGTTTCCTTCCTCTCACAGACTTGTGGCAGAGTATTCCCAGAAACTGGATGAGGGGAACTGCAAGAGGCCCTCGGGCACCATGTCTTTTTATTTATATAAAAGGATGATATTCATACTGTGGCTCAGAAACTTGTGCTATGTATCAGTCCCAGAGTCAGTACCAGTCTGACCTTCAAAGTGACTTCAACGCAAAGCCTTGCAGTCTCCCAGCAGCTTATCAGAAAGGAGGCAGTCTAATGTGGATCATCAGCTAGCAAACATTAGTAACTGAAAATATGAGTTATCAAAATTCCCACCCTTCAACTTACCTCCCTAAGTCTGTACCTGTCCTAAGACCAGGGACTCCACCAGATTATTTTAAGAACTTCAAATCACCTTTTCGTTATAAAAGAGGATTTTGGTTGGTTACCTTTCATCATTCGACATGAAGGTTGACTTGCTGCACTATTTCAGCATCTTAAATTTCCAAGTGAAAATTGGGTAGTGAATTGAAAACTGGGAAGTTAAAATTTAGAAAAACAAAGGTCTTCATTAGCTTTTATGCTAAAAAGCTGCATGGCCTAATGCCACTATTTCAGATTTAAACTTTCACTTTGGTTTTGTTTGCATTAAAGTTGTAAATGATGCTTTGCAAACACAATCTACAAATTAACTGAAAAGAAAACCTTGTTATGATTTGAAAGAAAAATCAATCAATTAATTAATAAGGCTACCACCAGAATACCCTTTTTTTTTTTTTTTTTTTTTTTTTTCCACATAACTATAGATCTCTCTTGACCTTTCACTTTCCTTTGTTGACTCCTTTTGCCTGTGCTTAAAAACAATTTTCCATTTCCCCAACTTAGTGCCAGGATCTATTCCCTTCTACTCATCTCACACCTGGCTCTGGGTACTGCTGCCATCATGCTTCCACTCACCTTCTCTTGTCACACAGCTCCAGACCTTACTTCATCTCCTCCCCTGAGTTCTTCCCAGGTGGCTCACATCATCTAAGAGCTGGGAACTGGGAGAATGGGCTGAGAATGCATCCTACAGATGGCATGCCTTGGCAGAGGTAGCCTGCGAGAAACTTGCTCAACTCTATGGCAGTGTAGAGCAGACCACTTGATGCAATGTTCAAGTCAGTTACAAACCCTGAAATTAAGAGTTACTTTTTGAATAGCTGCACTTATCTCTTTCACAGGAACACAGGATTTGTCTACACCAAACTGCATAGCTACTAAAGAGACTTTGAGGGAATGGCTAATGATTTTCTAGCTACTTGCTCTAACCACAGAGAAAAAAAAAAACAAAAAGCACATGGCACATGACCCAACTTTATGAGTTCATCATAAAGGACATACTGAGTACATTACTTGAATTTGTTTCCACCTCACTGAAGGCTGATTTAAACAGAAATAAAGAGTCAGTTCTTTATTTAGATGTGGCAATTCTATCTATGTGACATTCCATATCTGAGGTAAATTTCTATTCATCATATACAGCCCTGTCTGCACTGTGAGATAGCTTGCAATAATGAAAATAATTATTAATTTATTCCAACAACAATTAGTTTTTATTTTTTATTTTTTTTTAATGTGGGCTAATCCAAATCACTAGTTTCCATTATTTCATAAATCTGAAAACAAAAATAACCAAAAATCTATCACTACCACATACCCAATCCTGCACTAATTCCCCCCTTTGACAACAAGGCAAGATGTACCCAAACTGGTAAGTGAAAACTAGGTTAATGTTACATTTAATGCAAAATATAGCCCAACATCTCAGAAAACAAAGCAGGAAAGATGTATACAGGCATCATATAATGGTGCACAGTATTTAGGTTTGGACAAAAAAATAATTGGTGTTAGCAAAATCATAGGTCATATAATTCTATTTTCAAATAGGGAATGTCCTCATCATTCTAATAGTACCTACCCTCACAGCACAGAAGCAACAAACAAAACAGACAAGCAGAAATTTTAGTTATGCTCTTGGGAACTAGCATGGTAGTCCCAACAGCAAACACCAGGATTATACAGCCTCCAACCTCTTCTTTCAGCAGTTTGGACTGAAAAAATACAGTGGATGCTTCCAAATCTCAGCTCTCCTCACATAGAAACAACCTGTCCTGTATTTAGCAGTTAGCTAGCCTACCCCAACCCTCTTCTCTAATGGACAATCATTTCAGTGCTGTGTATTTGTCTTCAACTCAGTTGCATGCATTTCCACACTGTACACACTACAGAAACACAACCACTCTGTTGCACTGAAGTGAAGCTGCCACTTATTGAAAATGTAACAGGCAGGCAGACACAGGAGGAAATGATCTGCCGCAGGCAGTGGTGTCTCATGACTGATTTTGACCATACATGACTATTAACATATTGAAACTTCATAATAGTAAGTCACATTTCGCACACATACCAAACATCAAAATGCTAGTTATCTTGCTTTCTCAAGCAAGTTTAGCTCTGTTTCCCATGTTGATACACCAGATAGATTTTAACTGCAATGGCTGTGCACGCTCTGGACCATTGCACTGGTAATGCTGCAATTACCACCAGTGGGAATACCCGCAGACTGAAACAGCCTCAGAGTATCACTCTGCACATACTTAAAACCAACACAAAATAACACTGCCGCAGAGAGGAATGGGTCACAATCCCTTGTGAATCTCCCACTGCCTAACTGGGGGGAGAGGAGATGGGGAGATGGAGATAGAAACATGATAATAAAAAGCGGCAGTAACAGTCAATCAATGGAAAAGTAGAAAATGTTTACAGAAAACCACTAATAAGTTCATACGGACCTTCCTGTCAAGTTCATAAAAACTGTACCAGCACCAGCTAAATATTTCCTTCCTATACTTGTATGTCTAATTTGCTTGCTGCAGTTGCTACTTTCAATATGGTTGTTGTAAAATCAGTTCTTTTGAAATGCTCTGTTTTCTGGAAGAAGGCTGTTGAACTTTCTGGAGTCCAGAGCTCATCCTGGGTCACCATGTTCAAATGTCTACTTTTTGTTTCTCTAAATAGTAGATCAAATTAATTAGGTAACTTCAGCTATGCATGGCACATATCAGGGAAAGTGACAACAATACTCAGGAAGGAAAATGAACAGCTGAATGACTAAAAATTAATCTATTTTGCTGTGCAGTAACTATAATAGGAAAAGAATCGTATGACTCCCCATATGGCATTGCTCCATTCTATCCCCAGGGGCACTCTGTCCCATACTCTAAGTTTCATAAGGGAAACACATAGAAGTCAGTAGTTTGTCTAGTTTGTCTTTTACCAGGTTCAGGCATGAAGACCTTTAAAAGTTTAGATCCCATTTTCAGTCCTCACCAAAACCCTCAGTCCAGTTTTGGTTTCTTTAGGAACTGTTAGTATCTCCCAGTTTTCAAAGAGATAATGTGACTATTCATAATTTAGCCCAAAGAGCATTGGAATTAGACAAACAGTCTACTCCAAAATTGTAATGTTCAAGATTCATGCCATTCTTGAGGCCCATAAGCTCTACCAAAGTTCTTTTTTCTTTTCTTTTTTTTTTTTTTAAATTTATTTTCTTGTGTTTTTAATTTTAAGATTTCTCTTCGTGTTTCTGCACCCATGCTCTCTCTTCCTCCAGCAGACATTCTCAGCACATGCTGAAAGCACACCAAAAACCATAACCCAAAACCACAATACTTGCAAAGCACTTCAAGCAGCTACCACTTTATTTTAAAACACAGGAGAGTTACTGCCAGAATCATCTTAAAGTAAATGTAGGTGCTAGAGCAGCTTCCCGGAAAGGAAGAGACAGCAGCAGTTCCTCTCTTTGTCCAGAGGAGATTTGATATTCACGTTTCCAGAAACCACCCTCATTCCATTGCTATATGTTGACATCTCTGAGAACAGTCTGTGCTCTCTCCACTAGCACAATTTAAGGTCCACAGAGTCACAAGCGTAATATAAAAGACATTGGTGACCCTGTACAGAACAGAGAACAAACTGGGTGCTAATATTTGCTCCTGTTTATGCATTTAACATGGAAGGGTTATTGCAGAAAAGTCCTTAAAGCTAGATCTAGAATCCACTAGTTCTTCTCTGACTGTGGGTCTGGTCTAGCTAGAGGTGAGATTTCCAGCTCTCTAGAGACTCTGTATATGTTTTCTAAGAGCCTATTTGGAAGCTTGTTCTTTTACACCTTTGCTTAGTTTCCTAGCCACGTTATATCTTGGACAACTTTTCCCCCTGTCTCTTAAAATTTCCTCTCTGACAGAAATTTGGCCTCTTTTTTTGGTACGTTCTGTGTCATGGCCCTTCACACCTGACATCCAGCTCTTAAATAGTTAACAGCAATTCAGGAGTTTTGACCATGAGACTTCCAGCATTAACTCTGCAATGAGATTAAGGAGGATAGATAAATTTAGTGCCATTAATTGTTCAAACTCTCCTGAGACAAGAAGACCATAAAACTTCAGTTTAAAGTTATTCTGCATTTAGCTAGATGAGTTAAAATTCAGTTTTCATTAACAATATCCGCTAGTATGGGCACTGCACTGCAAGGCTAAATGCACTTTGAAGATCAAATAACTTACACTGACAGCTGAAATTCATTTTATCTCCAAATTGCAAACTATACAGCTCACAAAGTAAGGATAAACAAAGATTACCGAAATACAATTTCAAGTACGTTGGTGACTCCTTACCATAGAAGTTATATATATATATTTAAAAGATGTAGATTTACCAAGCAATGGCATATGTGATTACTTTTTAAATTAATCCTTTTAAGTGGGATGCTTGACAGGAAAAAAAGACTATAGCAGAATATGTTTTAATCATCTTCAGCTCTTTAATATTGTTCTAACTGCATACATTTCACCCAAAGTAAGCTGGTTAATAATTACAGTTTTCAAATGCAGCTCAAACAACAGGCCAAATTAATTTACTGTGAACATAGATGCTTGCTAATTTCACAGCTGATCACAAACTCTGTCCCGATAGAATTAAAGAACAAGCAGAAGATGGCAAAGGGAAAAGGCCGACAATTTTCCCCAAGTAGGTTCCCAGCAATTATGAAAACATGCCTTTGCTGTTCATATCTATAGTGGCAGCTTGGATTTCCTGTCTTTGCATCTGTCTATAAGGCATTCAGGAAGGAAGGTTTATATCTTTACATGTTTTCCATGAAGTACTTTGATGACTAATTTCTAGAGTACTGAGTCACACTGACCTTTCACATACTCCCCCCATCTAAATTGTTTGAGTTTTCCCTACTCCACTTTTCCCATTGTTACATGCCTTTTCCTCATTTAAGATGTATTTAGATTTTCTAGAACAGCTATTTATATTTTACCTTTTTTTTTTAAATGCAGACTGTTATCATTGTTTTTCAATGAAGAGTTACAGAAAATGAAGCTCATGTAGATTCTTACAAGTAAAATATTACAGAAGTCACAGACATTTTTCTGCCCCCCCCCGCCCTTTTTTTTTTTTAATTGGCACCAAGGTCCGCAAGCCCCATCCACTACCCTCTTTATTGCCCAGATATTTTAGTATTATGAATTTCCATAAGCATTATGAGTGAAATTGGTTTGTACTAACATCAGCTTAATTTGACTCTTAAAATATTCTTGTACTTCTCCAAGTATTAATTGCTTCAAATGTTACATACCTTAGAAGGATTTGAAATAGACTGGCAGACCACTCTGCCTGAATCAAGCCTCCCTTGAAGTTACTGTAGTAGAGGAATTGTTTGAATAAACAGAAGCTGCAGCTCCCCCCCCCGCCCCCCCCTCCCCCCAAACTCCAGCTAATGATCAAAATGATTATATTCCCTTTTTGAATGGCTTTCTTTCAAAGATATTGAATTGCGTTGGTGCTAACAATAACTTAGTCTGACATTCTGACAACCAAAGATTAGCTGTACTAGTATTTGTAAAGTTAAATTTATTGCTGTACTGTTTCAGATTTATACAAAGTCTCCCTTTTTGCAGCTGGACTTTGAATCTAAACATTTGACTACTGCATCTACCACATTTTAAAGAAAACATGAGTGGACACTCATTTCTGTCAGCTGAAGAAAAAAAGATCACATGTAAAACAAAGTCTGTTACAAAGTACTCACCAAACTCCTAGAAACAGTTCTTATACACACAGAGGATCCCTGAATGCGGTCCTCCCCTGCTAAGTCACATTTAAGATAATACGTGGGGGTGTGGTGTAAAGCTACAAAGGCAGGATTGCAACCTGATCTTCCTAGAGCAGGATCCTGCCTGTTGATTAATCAGCTAGTCCTCATTCTTGCTTTTGAAGAGCACATGGGTTAACTCTGGGTACAAGTCAGAGCTCTGCAGCAGCGGCAGGGAAGCTTCCTGTTTCAAGTTTTCGTATCTGCTCCCAGTTTAGAGCAACTGTGTTCTAAATGGCACTAGCTAAACTGAAACACGGTTTTAAAGAACAAGAGACAGCCTGTAGAATATTCTGTTCTTTTAACCTTGCAGACTTTAATTCATGAGGATGCCATACGCATTGCTTATTTAAGTTAGAGATGTAGTTTACACTTCTGTTCTTTTTGTCAGTTTTTAAATGAAGCCATTCACTCTAGATCTAGGCTGCGTTCATTACAGTACCTACACCTTGACTACAAAGGCTATTCTGCCTTGAACAAAATACATACACACAACCTAATTATGAATCGTGTTAGTATGTGCTAAAACTAACAGTAAGCATCATCACAGTAACCATTCCTTTCCTCGGCTGCTGTACTCTTATAAGACAGAGATGTTGTAAGTTGTGCATATAAAGACAGTAGACCAGAATCCGAGCCCTGGGCACCACTTGAAGAGAATTTCCCAGGTAATGAATTAAAGAGCAACAGAGACTGAAGGAACAGCTGGAGAACAGCAACTTATACAATTAGTAGCTGTAACCAATTGCAATTGTTTCCAGGCAAAGAAAAACAGATGAATTAAAGGGAAGATTTATATTCATATGTTCATCAACATCCCGAAACAGACTGGAAATTTCTCAAAGTCTGTTAACAGGTTTGCTTGCTCTGAAACAACCAGGAGTGTTCCTGGTAGCTTCTGAGATCTGTCATTCTTGGATTGTAGGAATGTTTGTAATCCATTTCAAGGCAAAGCCAGTAGCTATTTGAGTCTGACTATTACCTGGGTCAATAATCAAATGGATTAACTCTCCCGAAATGGACTAGAAGCACTCAAAACATAAAGAGGCAGCTTAAGTACTGGGGGTTGGGTTCTGTCATACAGTTCCTAATCACCAACTCTGAGCTCAGATAAAGGGAGGAGCAAAGCATCTCAGGAGACACTAGGTAAATGCAAGTGGTCAGTCTCTCATTTGTGTAACATCCAAACCTTTGAAAAACATTTTGGGAGCCCATGTTAGAAATTGGTTTCTGGTAGAACTATCCACAAATCTCTAAGGTAAGATGGACCAAAACAGATGTACTAAGGTTACATTATGATTTAAAAAGATCTGTTGATACACTTGCAATAGGAACAAAACCAACTAGGCTTCCAATAAATGACAGTTATCTTCCTTTTGCTTTTCTTAAAAAGAAAATTTTTTATATCAGAACGTATCAGCTTCATTCCTTATTTTTTTCTCCAAATTCTTCCCCAAGTCACGCAACTTTGGTGTGCAAAACAATGAAGAAATTCTGAAAGAAGTAGTACACAGACATAAATAAAAACAAGATGTAATAAAATAAAATAAAACAAAATGCTGCAGTTCTTAAAACATATTTTGTCTTCTTATGGTCAAATAAGTGGAAAATCATATGTAAAGAAATCTATTTGGGGGGACATTTATGCAAATTAAACCCCTTATTTTGATTCAAGTTATACTAAGAAATCTTTGGTTAATATTAGTAAAACAGGATAAGTGTGAAAATATCATCATATCTAAGTGAAAAGTGCTTATCTAAAAGAAAAATTTAAAGGCAACAATATTTAATTTTAAGATGAAGATTTTTGTTATATATTTTGCTAATGTCTCTCCACCTGTCACATTCACTTCTCCTAATTTAGTAGTCAAGAAGGTCGACATTTGGAATCCTTTTCATTGTAATTTTAACTAAAACATAAAAGACCTGAGATGCAACCAGAAACTCTTTGAAGATAGAAACAAAACTATTTTGAACCTGAAGTGGGATCAAAGAATTCCATTCCACTCTGACCTGGTGAAGGCAATCACACTGACCTCTGTCTTGCTCTGGAGTTTGCTGACAGCTTGAGAAAGTTGTCAATAGCTAAAGGTCCACAGCACAGGAAAAAGTCCCTACAATTCTAACAAAGTTTTTTGGTTCCTTTTTAGAAGTGACTTTCAAGATCAGCAAGTTGAAATTTCTGCAAAATATAAAAAGTTACTAAAACATTTTTCTAATGTCCTGTGGGAGGTTGACAACCTTTTGAAATGCAGAACTTGAAAATCATAGAGAAATTCACCGACCTAGCTTCTCCTTAAGACATCGCCCAACTGTTGTTTTCATTAAGCATTGTTGCTGTTCTGAAGAAACCAGAAATCCTTACTCAAGGAATTTCTAACCATTGATGACATTATCATTACATTCTCTCTTCGCATTTATTTACAGCGTGTGCCATATGAAATGATTGCCAATAGAAAGATGACAATTAATAAGATCACTCTTTCACATGACTGAGATCTACCCACAGAGTCAGGCTCTGGCCAGTTACGTAACAATAAGAACTGCACAAATTGTGCAAAATGTGTGTAAAGACCATCTACAGTACACACAAACAACAGGTTAGCTACCAAATCCTGCTTGTTTTGCACAGTTTGCACTGGCATGCAGCAAGGGCAATACAAGCCTAATATTCCAGTCCACTTTACATGCCACTTTTTGTTGACATTTTTTGAAATGACTCAGGTTTGAAAGTTAAATGAAAGGCCAGAGGGCATTTATATGACTCTTCTCCTATAGTCAGGAAAGCTTTTACTCAGGGATTACAACCCCAGAACATCACAGATCGGAACAGAAAATCACCAGTAGAAAGGCCCGAAGGACAGCAGACAAGATCAGGGCTACGGAATGTGTTCAAAATCATTAATATCTCCAACAACTTCTGTTAAGAAATCTAACACAGGCACAGTTTATACAGCATTTCTGCCCTCTAAAAAGTCTTACACGTCCACTGTTTCATGGCCTCTATACCTCTCTTCAAATCAGTAAACACATATATATAGTGCCAGCAAGACATGGGGAAAATGGGAGACAATGGCTAATAACTAACTTCATAGCTTAAGAGGACTGGGGCAGCACTCTTCTGGAAAGTCTGTCCTCACTTTGAGTTGGTGGTCACACTGAGAGACTGAGAGGGCAGAGGGAAAGACAGTGAGTGAGCTTCAGATTCATTTTTTTTTTTTTTTAGTACTCTGCATCTTTGATTTATTTGTACAAAATAGATAGGCTTTAGCAAAATGATGATCAAATGCCCAATATTGCTATTGCTTTACTGGGATAAAATAGAGATAAAACAGCACAAAGTTATATGAAATGTTTTTTGTCTGCATATATAATACAAATGTATTATTTTTTTGAGAACTCTATGATCTTTGAGGCAAGACTGACTACAAAACACAGTCAGAAAAACACAAAAGCATTTGCCAAACTGCTCTTCACACAAAAGCATTTGCAAGCTGTTCTTTAGGTCATAACACAAGTGCCCCCCTCAGTGAGGGAGTGACATTGCTTGCATTCTTGTTTAACAGTATAGATGTCTGTGATGTTTTATTGCCCCCTAGTGATGCCAATTCATTTTTCCACTGCTTAGTTCTTTACAAATGTCCATAGAAGCAAGAGTTTCCTGTCTCCTGCCTTCAACAAACTAAATCATAACTTAATACTTTCACTCAGTGCTTGTATCGGATGAAGTATAACCATTTCCCTACCTCATAAGGAACCAGACAGCAGCGTGCTTACAGGAAACGTACCACCAGCATGGCTGGCTTGTCCCAGTGATCTTAAAGGAAAAGCTAAGTGGCTACCAGCAGACAGGGCAAAAGCTTCAAAAGGCCTTTTCCTCAGCACAGAAGCTAACAATCATCTTAGCGCAAAGTTGTTGCTCTTGCAGAGTTTCTGGAAGGAGAGGCTGTTGCTGTTGCCCATGTGGCATGCCACAGCAAAAAGTTACAAGTTGAGACCATCTGCCTAGCACAGACTCCACATTTGCAGTATTAACTGTTACTTTTGTAATTAAGTATTACGTTATCTTACAACTAGTTCATCTGTTTTTCCACCAAACTGAACGAAGGATATGCCTGCTTTTCCAGCTGAGGCCACCTACATGGAATGGCATGCAGCTGCAAGGACCCATCATCCAGGTAAAAAACAAACAAACAAACAAACAAACAAACAAAAAACTTTAGCTATATTCCTTCTAATAAAACCAAGTTTTGCAAGTGTCTCAATTATCTGTTTTATTATTTGTATTGTGGTCTTCACAGCATTTAATATTTTAAGCCAACATAAAAATACCCAAACCAAAATAAAAGGAAGACCAGAACCCAGCAGCTGACCCTTGAAAACCTGTCTCTATAACACATTCATCCTCTTTTCCCCTCTTCTTCTTTCCTGTGACTTCACATTCTTATAAGGAAACCACAGATGTCTTGAGCTCTTTCTAAAGACTGAAATCAGAATGCACAGAAAGGACGACTGCTGATGCTGATGGCAGAACATGGCACTATGAGGAAACTGAAAATGCAGGTTATGTCTCTGTCCTCGCTTCTGTACTCATCTTCAAAGGTTGGCTCTTCAAATGCTACTCACTGCATTCTGAGATACCTGGGAGAGAGAGCTCTTAACAGGCTAAGGAACGTGTATATTTGGGAGGTATGGGTACCGTAAGGCTGAAGGAGGTATTTGGGAGGTATGGGTACCTACTTATTACTGAAGTAGGCTGATGGAAAGGTAACAACATTTTTAAAGGAGAGAGAGTCTTCAAGTTTCTCAGCTCCCTGGTTTTTTACATCCAAATTTAAGTTATCAAAGATGCCTTACATGTTTTGTTTTGTTTTCTTTAAAAATCAATCATGTAGCAAGGCTAACAAGGGTAAGTTGGATAAACAGTTTTGTTTGTTTGTTTTAGGGGTGAGAAGAGGAAAGGAAGTGAGTGACAGTTGAGAGGAAACTGATAATCAGATCCATTCCTTACTGGCTGAAAAGTTTCCCTGCTGATCTACTAAAACTGTTTGAGAAGGAGCAAGGAGTACATTCAGCATCTGCTTTTCAATTTTTTATTATTTTCCTGGTATTGCTAGTCAAAAGCATTGCCTCTTGCCAAAGGGTAGATGTGATAAACTATCATTTTTTTTCGTTTAGCTGGGCATTCATTTTCTTTCTGATTCTTTAAATATAATACTAACACAAAGCTGTTTTCCAGCCAAAAGGTGCACCATGGTAAATTTACTTCTGCAGTACTCTGGAAATGACTGTAATAATTTTTAATATTTTTCTTTTTTAATATTTCTCCAATTTTCCTATTATTTTAGTCCATACTGTTTTAAACACAGATGGAGAGTAGGCTACGTTTCTGAATCTGAGGTTGTATTTCACTTCCAGTAATCTGAGGCAGAGGCCTAGAAGGTATATTGAGTCTTGAGCAAGTAAACACATAAGTACTATTTCATGAACTTTAAGCTCATTCTTAACATTCTGCTTTCAGTTCTTAGTTTTTCTGCGTGTTTCTCCTTACTTATGAGCTTACATAAGTCATACTCTCATTTCTTTATTCATTGATTTCCTAACAGTAAAATGGTTTGCAACTTGGAGTATGCTTTAAAGCTGAAATCCTTAAAGAATTAGTTTCTATTACTACCTTTTCAAAAGCCCCGGAAACAAGGTACTTCTATACTACTATTACAATAAACAGAACTTATAACATTTCAAATAATACAGATATTTCAAGAGCCTGTTCCAACCAAAAACATTTGGATAGCTGAGGTAGTAGGGGGTCAGGTCAGTACCAGATGCCACTCATTTTCAGAGCCAGAAATTTAGATGAGGCTTGAACAAACGCACATTGACTTTAATTAAAACAGAATCAGGTATGAAAGGGCGGTACACATTTTATCAACTTCCTTAAACAAGGAAAGTTTCTTAATTCTTTTTGGTCTTTTCATTTCATTCTATTGTTAAAGTATCAAAACTGGTATGAAATGTATAATCTCAATAAACAAAGTGCCTCACTGGACAAAGCAATTGCTTTAAAATATTTTTTCCTTCCCTTGGCTCATCAAATGTCTTACTCTGAAACAGATATGGGATAACTAAACATTTATATAAAATTTTCAGATTAGTTATTTATCATGTTTTGCATTCTCATGGAGTGTCTATTTATACTCAATCAGTCCAGTACTTCACTAAGGATCTCAGTAAATAAGCCTCCCTTTCCGTCCATGTCCTTTAGCATGCAGTCCAAATGCAGATCAAGTGTAGAATTACCTGGCTTAGTCACGGGATGTCACTGTTGCAGCACTAAGAGCTTAGGTATTTTACCGGGAAACAGGAGGCAAATATACTTCTACCTTTTTTACCCCTCCATTTTTATTTATTTTTAAATGTCATTTTAAATGGTCTTATTTGTACTCTGAGTGAAATCAGTATGATTTTTACTATGGATAGAGTATTTAGATTTATCATATGGCCTGAACACTTCTGTGCTGTGAGGTGAAAGAAAGAGACTACTCTACTAGTTGGGATTTCATTTAATTTCAAAACTATTTCTATTTTAGTTAAAAAAACACGGTCTGTTTCCATCTCTCATTTAAATGAAACAAAGTGAAACAAAACATGGAAACTGGGTTTAGGTAGATGACCAAGAACAAGCATTATTCCCTGTTCCTTGAATTTTTTTATCCCCCCCGCCCCCCCAAAGTTATGAGCATGCCCGTACATTCTGTATCTTATGAACAGAAATGAAAACTATTTTCTCTATGGTGAAATTGACCAGAAGCCACTACAGATGCTCCTACGAACAGAAGCTAAGTCTTCTTCTATGGCATTTTATTTTTCTTTTTTAAACATGTCATCCTCTCACAGCCTGTGATGTTGAATTCTCCTGTACATTATGGCTGGGAAATAAATAAAGAAGGTACAAGAGATGCTCAGACCATGACATAAGGAGCAACAACAGGAGTTTCACAATATGCTTTAAGAAAAGTATTTTGGAAGGATGAGTAATTGAAGGAGATGGCAACTGAGGACACGGTGAGCTGCTGCCAGCTCTGGGAAGTCTGAGCAGCTACTAAAGATGCATCTACTAACAGGCCTGCCAAGCCTGTATCCAGCCCTCAGCCCTCGCTGCTGTAATGTCAAACTTGCTTCCTTCTGTTCACCCCACCTCAAACACGGTGCCATTGCCCTCTTGCCAAGACTGGCTCTTAGCATACCTGCCCTGGTTGTTATTTCTGTGTTCTACCACCTGCTCGCTCCTAATGCCTACACCAGCTATAGAAAGACAATTCAAGCAGCTGAGCTGGAAACTGGTTTCTGAACCCTACTGGGCTGCTAAAAAGAAAACAAAGCATTGCCAACAACTGCTATGATAAAGTCTTGCACTCCCTAGGCCAGACCACCTCCTCCCCACCTCACTGCTTTTCAGACAGCCAAGTGTGTATTTGAAGACAAAAAGGCTTCTTTGGGAGATAGAGAAAGGACAGAAGATGTTTGGCAAATGCTGCATACACCTTGGCGGCTGTATTCAGCTGCTGTCCAGTATCTAAGACAACTTTGAGCTCAACAAGCTCCTGAAGTGTTCTCATGAGAAGTCAACAGAACACAGAAAACAGCCAGTTGTTCTGTGTGACCGTCTTGTTAGAGTGCACTCACTTTCCAGAGGATGGAGGACAATTATTTACACAGCAATTGTAACTCCTAGGAGGCATAGAACAATTGTCTGCCCTTTGCCATGCTTGTGCTCTCCAAGAAGCTAGGGACCATTAATGCTTCTCAGATGACAGAACACTAAACCATCTTCAGCAAAGTTCATACTGACTAGCTGTGAGACAAAAATCTTATTTTCCCAGTATTATTACTACTTTTTTTTCCCCCAGTAGAGAATAAATAATAAATAATGAGCAGATTAGACATCAGTAAGATGTCTAAATATCAGAGTTCCTATGTCTTAGGAGAGACAGGTAATTAAAAGGAGAACAGACAAAATTCCCATCAAATAGAGCAAGTATGCGATTATGCAAATGGAAAACCTGAACAGCTCCAACCAAAAATTTAAAAAATATTTATAATGCAACTTAATCCATCAGCATATAGAACTCCCCAAATTGTTTACAGCTTTGGATTTTGTTGCATAACAGAAGTAGACAAAGTTCATCAGTGTTTTATTTAGTCACAGACTGGACCAATTAACAGTTTTGCCACGAGACCATGAAGTACTGGCAGCATCACAGGATTTCAAACTGCAGTCAGCTCACAACTTGACCACTTCAACGGGATTTGCTACTGAAGTCTGGTGAACCTCAAAATCCAGTAAAATAAGATTTTTTAAGAATCTATTTGGTACAAGTTTTGGAACTACAAGCAGTTATTCAATTGTGAGAAGGAGGTACAATCTGTCGAATCAGCCACACTATACCTTAAAATCACCTGGAACTTTTGCTGTTCTTGTTCTACTTCCATATTTGAACAGTATCCAGAGCAGTGGGAAGCTTCTCTGTATTTACAGAAGTTGACGGATCAATCACATATGTCACTACACAATAATATCAATCAAGCCTATATGTAATTCCTCTTACCCATCCTGAGTAAGTGATTCCCCTTACTGGACCGCATTGAAATAGCTCTCTGTTCAGATCTCTCCAGTCAGGTCACTGTGCTTCTGGTTAGATACTAGTTTCACGTGTCAGTAACATTATTTTTTTTTAATTAAAAAAAAAAATAAAAATCTATCAAATGAAAAGTCTCTACCTCAAGAAGAAGGGAAGTACTCGATTAAAACAGCAAAAAACATAGCATGTTCAGAATTCAGTATCACACTGTTTCAAAGTTACTCAATCAAGAGAAGACTATGTCAAACATGAACTATTTTGCAGAGTGTAATACTGAAAACTGATGATGCAATACTAATAAATTGTGTATCACAGGTCCTGTGACACCAGTCTAGACAGGAGACCCCATACAAACTCATTAGGTAAGAGTTACCTTAGATGACTGCTATACATCAAGTTATTCATTGGTAATGCCATTTGTTCCTTTCCTTAGTAGAGAAATGACTTCAGCTAATACACAGGGTTCAAAACATCTCTTACATGCAAGAGTTTCATGGTGCACCAACAAAAATGCAAAAAAAAAAAAAGATCCTTTGCAAGATTGCCTGTCTCAGGAGGTAGGAAATGGAACATAAAATGCCTTTCACAATAGTTTTCCATTTTGGCTTAATCTTTTCAAAATGAAGAATAAACATCTGGGATGCTGACCAGCCAAAATCACTTAAGCATATGCCTAATTCTAAAAACATGAGTAATAACACTGCAGTAAGGAAGCGTTTTTACAAAGCAGAAAAATATTTCTCAGGATGCTACATTAAATTGTACTTACTACTGCATTTTTGTCTCATTAGCAAGTTCAGACACGTTTCACTGGTTGGTAACTAGATGAATGATTCAACTGAAACTCTATCCATAATAGTCCTTTAATAGGAATGAATTAATTTAATGCCATCCAGTTCATGCAAAATATTTACTACCACTGCTACCAGGGGAGAAGTCATACTGGAGGAGGTAGAAAATATAGATTAAGATTTACTGAAGATTGACAATATAATGATGCTGTATCAATAACCAGAAAAATTAGTATTTATAGGTTATTCATGAGGAGTACGTAGTTCCCTTGGTACAGCATAATTCAACACAGCTGTTCAGAGTACTCACAGAATTTGTATTTACAGTATGTGGAAATTTGTATGGTTTCTACGGAAAAATCCAAATTTGTTTTCTGTAAAATACTGGTTAGCTGAGGGGCAAATTTTTAAATGACAGCTCCCACTGAAATATTTCATTCATATAACCAGTTTTTTAATAATCACTATGAAAGACAGTATAAATTAAAACCCACCATCATACTTTTGCACATTTCTCTGAACCAAACCTACAAGAGGTATTTACTGATGAGATTTTCTTTTGATGCTTATTTTGTGAGGCTTTGTGATAATGCATCTTTTCATTAAACATCATCATGAAGCTGGATCTAGGGTTGAAGTCTCCCTCCACCTTCCCTGAATTAGTTCATTTTATTAAGAAAACATGCAGAGGAGGAGGATTTTTTATAAAGCTTGGGTGCCATATGGAAAAGAAGATTAAAAATTACTTTATATTTCCCTTTGATCCTCTGCTATCTCATTCCAGTACCATACAAATCTCCTCTAGATTCCGGCAGAAACTTGACAGCTTATTTGAATTCTTTACAGCATGAGGGATAACAGGGGTCATAATTTTTGTTTCCTTACGTTACAAGGTAACAAAACCTGCCCAAAGCCAAGATACAATAATACACACAGTCTGTTCTAATACAGTGGATAACTATTCTAATGTAAGCATATACATTTATTTCACGGAATAATGCTTGTAAAAGCAAGTTGCAATTGCTTGCACCTATGTTTCAAGAAAGCTCTCGATACAAACTACTGGCAGTGATTCAAACAGAGAAGCTTTCCTCGTAATACCTACACTTAGGCAGAACAAAGCAGTCACCAGAGCACTCTGCTGGACCAAAGAAAAAATAAGAATTTTGCAAGGATAGTCCAAGTTCTTAATCCTAGTGGAAACCTGGATTTCTTTCCACTGAGATAATGGTGAGTATGCCTTTTCTCCAAATGTGACATGAGGTGAGGAGGACAGGAGGCCGAGTGAATGTGCACATGAGCTCTGAATCAAGGTTATGGAAAACTGGTTGCCTTTTTGATATTTCAGCTGCTTAAGAATTACCTAAGAAGAAAAAAATGCTATTGCGTGAGGTGATGATTGTCATTTACAACCAGAATATGTTACGAGCAGGTTTTGCCATGCAATGCTAATTAATACACAACATAAGAAATTGTGAAGATTAAGTTTATCTTAACATTACAAGTGTTTCATGAGGAGTTACAATCAATTGTTTTAATGGAAAACCATCACGCTGGCACTGTGTAAATAACATGCACTGATCTCATACATGCCAGAAGCAGCTGTTCCATTGCTGTGCCTCCCATGAGTAGAAGACACATGAGAGAGATCAGAGAACATGTATTGTAACAGACCAAAACAACAACAACAAAAAATAATGACTTGGATTTTGGTGTATAACTGCTAATGAAAACGGTATATGAAACTAATCTGGTATTTGTGCTGCTGCAGTTTATGGCATGCATTAAGGAATACCTAGTACAGCTAATGACAAAGCAAAAATAAAACAATTGATTTGTTTTGTAACTGGCATATTTCAATTAATGATAATCAAAAAGTTTTTAAAAATGCAATATACCACTGAAGTCATGGTTTCTTTGCAAATAATAGGCCATCTCTTACTGAAAAACAAAAACAAAACAAAAACAAAACAAAAAACAACTTTCTTTAAGCTGAATGACTTAGGAAAAACAGTAAAGAAAAATGCTGGCAAACTTCTTGTAAGTCATTTAGTACTATCAAAATCAAACTATTCTATACCAAAAACTTGTAAAATTTTGCCAATGAGCAATATTTCTAACACTGTTATTACAAACACAATAGTGTAAAATGGAGCTTCTCAGTAAATATTCCATGACACTTTTATTGCTTTAAAAATATGAATGATATTAGTTATAGAACCACTGATAATTTGATGCAATTTTACACTAAAAGCAAAGGATAGCAGTGTTGCATTTTACTACTCAGGGGCATATTAAAAAAAAAACAAAACAAAAAAAAACACCAATTCATGTTTGACTGTAAGTAGCCTGTAGATTTTGCAGTGGCTAAATGCCTAATCACATTATTTATCTGGACTGCTGCTTTGTCATGCAGTATATGCGACATTCTGAAAAGCATGGTCTAGCTTACAACTGACACTTCAGATCAGATCTGAACTCAGATCAGGTCATGATGGGGGCGGGGGAGGAGGTTGGAACGGAATGAACTTTAAGGTCCTCTCCAACCCAAACTATCCTATGATTCTATGAGTCCTGCAGAAGGAGACCAAGTAAACTTTATTTGCACATAAGCATAGCAATCTTGTAACTCTGCTGCTCTATCCATTTCATTTTTCTGCTCCACAAAGTATAATGTCAGATGATTTAATCATAAGTGTCTCAAATAACAAACTTTCATCTCATTTTTATTCCCTTACTGATGAACCAACAAGAAAATATGTAGAGTGTGGATGCTTAATAAGAAAGAAGCTTTAACAAGAGACAGACTTGTTTATATACTGAAATGTAAAATAAGAAAATGAAGTTTTCATGACTTGTTCCTCGTGTGTATGTAAAATGGTGCTCATTCAGGCAACAGCATTTTTAAAATTCAAGGTTTTTCTTCATTTCTGTTAGCGTAGTGCAAAGTATGTAAGATGAGGTCGAATTTAACGAGAAACAAGACAAAGCAACCTTTGGAGTAATTAGTCATTCATAAGGAAATAACTTTGTCAACATTTGCACAAGAACATATACAATTTAATAATTTCCTTATCTTCTACTCCACCATAAGGTTTTCACCATCAAGTCCATTAGTTCATTCAGTGGTACTGGTCAGGATGCATTTTTTCAGGTTATGTCAAAATTTGAGAAATAATGAAGAACACAGGCATTATCATGACTGACTCATTCTGTTGTTTAAAACAACTTGCTGGTTTCTGAACTGTGCTTTTTGGACACAAATTACAAGCAGGTGGGTAGACCAGCTGGAAAGAAGGAAAAAATAAAGCAGAAAGTTGCAATTGCCCTAAGCATGAGAGAAATTTAAAGATGAATCCCTAGGGAGTTTTTGTATGTATTTTTGGAAATAAAAATGTTTGTGCTAAGTTAGATCCCCAGTAAACAGTGTTTTTTTTTTTTTTTTTTCTTTTTTCTTCTTTTTCTTTTTCTTTTTTTTTCTAAACATAGTTGCTTTACTCTCAAAAGAAGATCCTTGGATTTTTTACAGAGAATATTCACATTCAACTTTCTTATCAAAATCTCTCAGCTATCAATCTTTTGCTTACCAGAGACAATAGGAAAATGATTAACCAAGTATCAGTGTGAATAATGGGCTGCCAGTTCTTTCTGCTTATTGAATTAAGGGAATAATGAATTAATTAATTTATTGAGGAAATACCTTGGCTGGGCATCAGGCATATCAAGGGGCATGTGCTTAATGCCAAATTGTAAAACAGTTCTTTGGTGATTGATTACTGCTTTTTGGTAAAAAGCATGAGACTTCACAGTGGTGAATTTAGTTACTTGCTAGTTAGTTTGAAGAAGCCTTTGTGAATATGGTGGTAGTTTTTATTGGGAGAAAAAATAAAGTCCAAAAATTGTATTTCTTCCTTCATCAGTGTATACCAGCTATGTCCTGAAAAATCCCAGAAAGGCACTGCAGCTCTGCAGTACACAGCATGGAGGACAGCCACCCTGGGACTCTCCTCCTAGCTTGCTGATGGACCTTTTTCCCTTTGTGCTAAGGCCTGCAAAGTGTCGAGAAAAAAAAATTACCTTTTATCTCAAAATGGACCTGAAAACAGTCTGCTCAGTGTAGCTTTTACGTAAGGAAAAGGAAGCCCTGCTCTACTAGCATATATACTTCTAAGGTTAAACAGGAGTGTAGGTTATTGAAGACAGAATAGGATGAAAATAGTAATTGTGATTTTACTCAGTGTCTGATATATACAGAGGTCCTCTGATGTACTTTGATTTTCCAAAAGAATAATAATAATAATAATAAAAATACACAACTGTTTTCTCAGATTTACTTTAAAAGGTTGCTTAACAGTGACACAGCAAATATTCTGTATGCATGGTACCATTCAATGGCTGTAGAATAGTCACTTCTTCACTGAGTACATCTATTTTTGTAAAGTACACATATGAAAAAACACACCGAAACTCCACTGTTACAGTGGCTACTTGTGAGAACATCTCTATTCCTCCAAAACAAGAGGAATTTAGGTGGAACACTGAATATTTACCACCTCACAGGCATGGAGATACTCCAGCATCAAGAGTCTGTCAAGAAAAAGACAACCTTTGTTTGACATGATCTATTTTCCTAGGATAAGCAACAGATAAACAAACCTTACTGTAATGTCTACAGTAAGAATATCAAGGGATGCTTAACTTCATACTAGAACTGAGTCACTTCTGACAAGCGAGAAGATGTGATGGAGGAAGAAACTTATCTGATGGCTGTCTTCACCTTCTCTTTGCATGGGCACTTTTTGTGAAAACAAGCATTGATATCAGAGTAAGTACAAAGCATAACAAAGGAATTAAGAAGTTAGCCAGTCCGTATTGTTTAATTCTGTGAAAGAACATCATGGATCTTCTTTGCATGAACAGGATTCAAAAGCAAGAGCTGCACGATAGGCTTTCAAACAGCATGCAATAGAAAAATTAAAGTCATTAATAAGCAATTTTATTCAGAGACAAAATGTGATATAAATGGAAACAGTCTCCAGCAAAGAAAGTCAACTACCACCACGCAGAAGGTGAGCCCATGCACTGCTTTCTGCATGCCTAATGAGAAAGGCCAATCTGAAGGCCAAGGAGCTGAGTAACTCTTGTGCCCTAAAGGTCTGAAGCAAACTAAAAGGAACATTCATAACACAGGCCTTGACAACTGCATCAGAGCTTTACAGATTTTCTTTCAATGGAATAATAAGTTGTTCATTTCTGCAAACTCCACAAGACTATACAAATATGTGCATTCTATTTCAGCAATGCACAGCAGAGAACTAGGACCACATTCCCTAAATGTTTTTTTTTTTTTTTTTTTTTTTTTTTTTTGTTCTTTAAACAAAGGACATCTGAACAGTGTGCTCACATCACTGGCTATTTATGAAGAACCGCATTCTTGACAAACGACCAAGCTAAAAGTTAATTTTCTTTAACCCTTTGCCGAAGCCTTTACACACTTTAAAAAATGTGTGCTGCAAACTTCAGTAAACATCACATTTATGAAGCCAAGTCTCACTGGTTGGTGCTGGTCACCGTTAATGAGTGCCAATTACTCAAATCAGTGTTGTAGCAGTTTCATTGTCTGCTACAAATGAAGCAACATTTTTATACTATGAGCAGAAAGAAATGTTTTAATTACAAGAGGCTTAGTTATAGACAAACAAGTCTGTGATCAAACAACAAATAATGAAACAAGATTGCTTGCCTGAGAAATGGGAAGATACTAACAAATCCTGCTGACACAATGCATGAGCTTGCTATTTGGAAGTGAGATATCTTAAAATATTTCTGTGTCTCCTAGTAGTCTAAAAGCCATGGTAAGTTCTACAAAGCAGCTAGTATTTTAAAAGTCTCAGAAATACTGAGGCATCAAACCAGTAGCAGAACAGTCTATTTTCTGGCCAAGACTCCAACACTCGTCTTCCTCAGGTTCCTGGACTACAGTACAATGGTTATAACTTAGGTCAGATTCTACAGAGGCTCCCCAGTGGGACCTCTCCTTCTCCACCCACAGAAGCATCCGCTCTGAATAGGTACCAGAGTTTAATGAAAAGGAATACTTCTGGTTTCAGTTTAAAAAGTGTCATTGTCTCACTGGTGAATAATGGTCTTTTTTATTCTTGGTGCTGGAATGACCATTTAGCCGCCCCATTGCCACGTGCCCTTGGCCGGAATGTCAGCTCTGTCAGACATTGGCACTCATCCCCTAAAAAAAAACAATAGCTGGTAATTCTTCCTTTAAATTTCAGGGAATAATTTGTCTGCTTATCTACTTGTGTGTTTCTTCCTTTCTCCACTCTCTTTAATACATTTCTAAACCTGCATTTTTCTGACAGAAACTCAAATAACACAACAGACCCTTTTATCCACAGAATAAAGCGACATAGAACAGCAATAGCACAGAAGTAAAATATCTCTCAAAATAAATGATCTCGTTACATGATGCTGGAAGAACATGCACTACACCTACACGTACTACAAAGCATGAAGTTCTGCAGAGATGCTTCCTCATATCACCTGGCATGCATCTTGTTTATATCGAAAGAGATAATTCTTTTTACAGTGCTGACAATTACTTATTACTGACTATAGCATTTGACTGGGAAGAATGAATCCTTTTTTTTCTTCTTTCTATTATCTGTTAAAGGTGAAGAGATGACAATTATCTGTTACAGTTTATCGTCCCCAAAATTTCTATTAAAGCTGGCAATACACTAGAAAAACGTATCACATGGTTGAATTAGTGCCAATGGAAATCCAGACCCTCATAAGAAAATTTCAGAATAGCTAATAACATAGTATATTTAACCAGTTTAACTACAGTTTATCAGAAAGCAATACCAATACTTCACCAGATGCAATGACAAAGAGCAACAGTATCATTTAACCATAGACTGAAAAGTAAAATTGAAACCGTTGGGATAAGGAAACACTGGGTTAATAGTCAGATTATTTTTGAGGGGAGTTAAGCATATTTTTCCATTTCAGTAATCCACCAAAAAGTCATGGAATTAGCTCACAAAAACTTGAGCAAATGTGATGTTCATAAAACTTATGAATAACATAATAAATAACAAGCCTGGAACATTTAGAACTGGAATAAAGGTGGTTCTTTAAGAAACAAAAAGCATGATAAAAACAAAGACCTTCTTCCAGCTTGTATCCACAGAATGAATTATTGGGTAAAATGTCTTATTATTATTTCATAGAGCTCAGCTGAAAGCAGAGTTTTTACCTGCATTTCAGATTGGCATGTGGTTTTCTTATTAAAATGCAATCCACACTGCTAACTTCAGAATTTACCTATAGTGTCACTGGACTTTGAAATTAACTCCAGAGCAAAATGATAAGGTTGAATTACTTACATAAGCTCTTGATACTGGGAAAAGCAATAAACTATTAAGTAATTGGAGCCTTTTTCTATTTTTTCTTTTTAAGTGGCCTTTATTTTTCTGTCCAAAGATCAATCACTTCAAGTAATTTCAACATTTAAATGACCTAAGCTACATTAGAAGTTAGGTACTAATTTTAATTTACAACAAAATAATTTTTACAAGGTCAAGAATGAAAGATGTAATTTTAAAGCAAGGCTTAAAACCTGGCCCGATACACATCTATCTATATTTTAGTATTTAAACTATGTGGTGAAGACAGTATTGAAGTAAACTAAAAACCAGTAACACTATCTTATTTAAATTTAGTCTCAGGTCTAATTTGTTCTTTTTGAGGCATGGAAAATACAGTAATTCTGGGAAGTTAGCCAATAATCAAGATACAGATCAATTATCGGAAGTACATTTAAAAGCACACACACTAACATGAGCTTTCTTCTAAAATACAGACACATGAGTAGTTACAATTTCCACATATGATCTATAAATACCCTGCAGATAAAACGTTACAGACTATGTATGCCTTACAGTTCTGAGCAATTGATTTCAATGTTACTGTGAGTTTAATATTAGCATCATGTGTACTGTCTAGACTGTATTTATAAACAGCTATTTCTAAAGTTAAAGAGTGAAGTTTTTTCTCTGTTCTGATTTTTTTCTCCATTTTTGTTCAGACAAGATTGGTTCATTCCAACACCTCTCCAAACTCAGAAATGGTGTAGTGATGTGTCAAAAGGGAAGTAAAAGTTATTTAGATTTTCCTAATAAAAGTCAACATTTTAACCCCTGAGACTAGTAGATCCAACTGACATAGTCATCGCCCTGAGAAAATGTTTTGTGCCTCTCCTACCATTGACAAGCTCTGAAAAAAGGAAAGGCAGCCATAACCTCAAATACCTATCTGTGAGCATGTCATACTGACAGCACTGAAAGCTTGAATTAAAGGCAAATGAACACATTTAACTTGTTAAAATTCTACAGTATTGAGCAAAATCCAAAACAATAAGCCAAGATGAACAGTCTACACTGTTTCAGACTTCCAGCCTGAAGAAAAAACAGTACAAATAAGAGCAGCAGTTTCACACTGAATCTCTGCATTTTCTTCTTATATTGTCAGATGTAGCATACTTAGTATCTACATCATTTTCCATTTTTTCCACCATCCATTTTACAATTTACCAGCATCAGCAGTAAACTGAAAGACTCGGAACACCAAACCAAGTTGCTATTCAAACTGAAAAGCTGCAGAAGCCCCACAGTTATTTAAAGCAAATAGATGACATCAATAGACAGAAAATGCCAACAGCAACTGTCCTCGTGAAAAATGAGGAGGCAGTAGAAAAAAATCCTACCTGGAGTTTTATCCACCATCCCCCCCCCCCTTTTTTTTTTTTTTTTAATGAATAACCTCAGTGTGATAATCTCACACTTTCACTGCCATTGCTTTTACTAAAACAATGCTGTCATTGATGAGGTCACTTAACAATTTGCTGTCCAGCAGATACGTAGAGAGGTACCTAATAATAGTGGATGGAGGTATTGTCTGTCATCACCATCGTGGTTAAAGAAAATTATCAAAATAGAGGTGAAAACATCACAGAATTGTGTGAATTATCCTTGCTGATGGGCAAGGCCCCTGTAGTCATAAGCAGATGTCTCTACCAAGAGCAATCCGCCCAATCGTCAACCTCAGCAGTTCCTGCATGATAGAACTGCAACACAGGCTGTGCACCAAGGAAGCTAATAGGATTGCTCCACCCACACCTGAAAAAGGACTGAAATCTCAAACCCCTTTAAAGTTCAGCTTTCATATATGAAGCCTCAGATCTGGGCTATAAGCCAAGGTGTCTACTATGCCCTCCCACTGTTAAAAGGCTTTATGTATTCTTCTGTTGTTTGCCCAAAACCTCTGACATGACTGAATTCTGAAGAGAGTGTTTCCTCTGCTTTGCAATTGAACCATGCATTATAAACTTTATGTTCTCTTCAGTTCTCCAAGGAGAAACGTGCAGGTTGCTTCATTCACTAATAGATGCCAAAGAATCCATGTTGACCATCTAATTTGACCTTTTCTGTAATTCTGACTACAGCTTTCTTAAAATCCTTTCACTAAATTCAGTTACCGGCCATATGATATTTAAGATACATATCTAATCTTGATTTAAGAACTTAAGATCATGAAGAATGTCCCATGTACTTTAACAAATACATCTTGTGGTTGGCCGATGGGCTGAGGCCAACTGTATGAAGTTCAACAAGGCCAAGTGCCAGGTTCTGCACCTGGGGCACAACAACCCCAAGCAGCGCTACAGGCTGGGAGGCGAGTGGTTGGAAAGCTGCCTGGGAGAGAAGGACCTGGGAGTGATGGTTGACAGTCGGCTGAATATGAGCCAGCAGTGTGCTCAGGTGGCCAAGAAGGCCAGCAGCATCCTGGCTTGCATAAGAAACAGCGTGGCCAGCAGGGCTAGGGAAGTGATTGTCCCCCTGTACCAGGAATATTGTGACTGCTACTATTAGTATCAGAAACCTAATCATTTTTCAAAATTTTCTACCAGAAATACAAGGGAGAGCCAGGTAAAACAAACAAACAAACGTAGCTGGGACTTTCTTCTGCATTTTCTACTTTTGCTAAAGTAAAAATCCCTCAGAAGTCAACTGCTCAAGTAGCTGTATGGCCCTAACCAGGTATTTAGGACCAATACTGTTCATTCTAGTCCCAAATAATGTCTAAAGAACAGCTGTTTAGCTAGTTTTGTGATGGAGTGAATTGTTCTCCGTTATTAACTGGGTGATGCAGCTGACATCCTGCACAATAAAACACTCACTACGATCTTTTTGACAGGCATTTTACCTGGATTGGAATAAAACATTAAAGAGTAATTTTACAAAGCAATTGTTGAAAGTGAAGAGAATAATAGATTAATGCCTTTTGCAAGTTTCAATTGGATGCAGATCCCACAGAACCACAGGAAAAAAAAAAAAACAAAAAACTACTATAGTAACTACAAAGTTATAGTGATTATAGATTTCTCAGTACAAATCTTAAATTATAAGATTACTATATTAGAAGATACTGATGCTATGTTTTGTAAACATTCTTATTCTTACTTCAGACATTACAGTATACCTCAGTACTCATACAGTTAAAGAAAACACAAAAAGGAAATAAAGCTCTTAAAAAACAACAACTTAGAAACAATGTGAAAGAGAAAGATAAAAGCTCTATACAGCTGCACAGTACCACAGTGTTATTAATGTTGTTCTTGGGAAAAAGTTCTCTTTCTTTAACCTTAAGTTCTCTCCCTGCAAGACTACTAAATCATGTACTACATACAGATTAATGATTACCTAAATCATCACCAGATATGGATATGGTAAGGAAAACATTCTTTAAATATGGATATGTTTTAGAAATGGATGTTATCTACCAAGAAACAGTTTTCAGTCAGAAATGTCAGACTTAATACTTAACCTTTTCTTGGCAATATACCACTAGAATGCAATAACCAAATCTATGCAGAAAGCCAGAAAATGAAGAGATGCCAGAAGCGCCAGTATCTTAGCAATTGGGTCCTTAAGTAAAGGGAGAAAATGGTCTCAGGAAAATGCTCTACTTACTAGTCTGCTTGACATTTCATCCATTTATTCTATCTTCAAATCGTAGCATCAGCATTAACATGAGAGGTCTGGGGTTTCACCTGCCACAGCAGTACGAACATCTGAAATCCAGTAAAAAAATAAAAATCATAAAATAGTAAACAGCTCACTAATATGGCAAGTGTCTGTAAAGTATTGTTCCCTACATAACACAAAACAGAAAATTCTTTCTTTCAAATAAACACTTCATTATTTCAAAGGAATACAGTTGTCAGCAGTAGAAAATTATTGCTCTCTGGTATATGTCATACTTGGTGTATGAAGATATAACATGAGAGTTGAATACTTAAGGCTTTATCTTCCTTTAACATTATGTTTAGTGAAAATCAAGCAGCCTTCTGAGTGAATTTACTGGAGAATGGAAACGGAGCAGTGCAGGTGTAACTATAGAGATGGGAAGAATAGCAATGGTCAAAGCAAATGAGGCTAGCAAGACCAATACCTGCTGAGCCATCTTCTGGCAAAAGACTGGCTTCTGTTACAAGAAATTATCACAGAGTACTTTATGCATGACAGAAAGACACATGAGATGAATAATAGCAAAGAAAAGACTGGGATTGATAAATGAACTGAAAAAAAAGCTCAGGGACAGTAGAGATCTCTAAAAAAACTAAGAATCACTTTGCAACAAGAAGTCCTGTCTGCTTTGGACTAAGGTTAGGATAAGAAAAGACAACTTTAAGAGCCTCAGAATGGGCAAGAATAGGAGTTACTACAGATACTGAAGAACAGGAAAGCCCTGTCTCCTTCAAGCCCTGTCTGCCATGGTTATCCGTTGTGTCACAAATGCAAGTGGGTTCAAGTGAATGCGGAATGGAGCTGCTTTAAGCAATGTGAGGATTCACAGCATCTATTTCCTACATTTCAGCTCAAGTTCAGCAGTTTCTGACACTGCCTCCTATATCTGCATAACAACTTTTTGTATCTCTTCCCTTATCACAGCTTTTATGTGGCCCAAGCTTCTCCTATTGGAGAAGATAACGTACAGAATATTCCTAATCTAATCCTGCCACTACTTCTGCTCAGTTTATAGCCAGGTGGGCTACAGGCCTCCTGTTTCTGATATATATACATGTAGGCCAATGCAAAAAAAAAAAAAAAAAAAGCCTGATGCCTTCTCAAAAGTATTTCTGCCTGAAGTGCCAGAGTTGCACGCACTATCTTCGACACTGAATGGATTGTGAGCATTATATTTATTTTTCTTCCTTTGAGACAAAGAAACAAGCATTTCTCTTAAACTTTTTTTTTTTTTTTTTTTTTTTTTTTTTTACTTTCAAATCAGTTTTTTTCCCCCTCCTTTTATCTCTGAGGTTGTATTTGCATTATTCTCCAACATGAAACAGTAAGTAAAAATCCTCTAACAACCTTCTCTAAATCGCTCTCATTCAATGTGATTTCCTCATGCACGTGATTACTCCTCTCCTATCTAACCAGAATGAATATATCCTTCTCATCTGTTCTTTGAGGCACAGATCCCTTGTTTAATTTGATTTATTGCCCTTGTGACCTACCTGAGTGAGAGTAAGTAAAGGTGACTCTGTGTTCACAAAGTGAGGCAATAACTAGAGCATGGAATAACACATGATATACAACCAATGACCAATAGACATCACCTGGAATACTTCTTCCTTTTTCCCCATGCATCCTCACAATTTTTCCAAATGGTAGTGTGACAGGATTCCATTCAGAAATATGGTGTCTGTTTCACTTGAGTTACAATACTTACTACCTTGAGCTCTATCTAGTCTGCTTAACTGGCTCAGTCATTTAAGACACACAAGTTATTACATGGTATTTTTGTGAGTGAAAAAGGGCAAGGTATTGCCCATGTCTGGAAGCCTCATGTATTTTTCTGAATACAAAGCAATTTCCATAAGGTGAAAGCTTACCCAGTAGCAAAGTTAAGAACAAACAAACAAACAAACAAACAAACAAAAAAACACAAAAATCTTTTTCCTTTTGAGCTCATTCCCATATTCAATTTTAATATTGATTATTATCTTAAAGAAATGAGAGAAAAAAAATGAAATTCTCTTTTCATTTTCTTAAGGTATATCATTCTTATTATGTAGTTGATTAAAAAAAATACTTTTGATCAAAACTTGTCAATACTGATGTTCAGCAAGGAATAAAAGAATATGTGGAAATATTGCAGATGATGAAAGAAGTAATTCTTAATTCTTGCTTGAATCAAGTGGTACTGCAGCTAGTCTAATTATGTTTTTCCATATTGTCCACATAATTAGAACAAAAGCATGCTCCTGCAGCATGGGAATAATATACCATGCTAGTAGGAAAAAACAACTTTGCAGTACTCCTTCATGCATTACCTAGCCAAGTACAAGGTGTGCCGTATGAACCAAGGTTAAGTCAAATCCACTTAGCTGCACTTTCTAAAGATTCAGAGCACTTAAGCCTCATCAGCTGTAGCTCATGTCTTGTTTAAAGCTGCCCTTTCAACTGTTCCAGTCCTAGACTAGAGCAGTAACTACAAATGCCAGAAGCACAGACTCAGAAAAGCCAGATGAGATATATCAATTTGTTACTTGCCCTTCAGAGAGCACTCAGTGACACATGATTGTGTTAGAAAGGAATGAAACATTCCCAATGCTTTCCTGTCCCTTCATCCAGTCTGTGCTATGTCATGCACATGATGGACATGATGAGGTGGGGAGAGGAATTATTAAATAGCTTTTTATTGCTATTGGTCTCTAATGAGACTGAAATACAAATTACAGTTGAAATCTTAGGTTTAAATTAAGAGCTATGCTTCAGACAGGTTAATCAATGAAGAAATGAAAACTTTGAAAAGAGACACAATTACTAAAATTTTTACCAAGATTTAAATATCAGCCTATGGCCAACTGTACACCACATTTGGACAACTATGGAAAAACGTACTGAACAATTGGATTTTCCCCCACGTGCAGTACAAGTCTTATAGAGGAGACAACACAAGGTCTTGAGGAAGACTCCAATTTTAGCTTGTTATAACAGATCAATTATATTTGCTTCAGGTACAGTAGTAGGCCCATAATTCAAATAGTTGAGAAACAAAAGTTCACCTTAAGACAGTAAGACTCCCCAGTTTTGAGTACGTCAGCAACCTGTTCTTTCACTTTCCACATTCACATTCCATCTACTAAACTATCCAACAGCACTGGTCCACTTCTAAACGTTCTTTGTTTTCATTTTAAGCACAATAACAAACATGCATGCCATCAAATTAGGAACATAAGATAGCGACTTTCTCTTCAAAGCAATTTGATAAGAAGTGCAATATGCAGACTGGAAGATCTTTTCTTGATTTGTTTTCAGGTGTTTTAGTTTTATTTATTTATTTTTTCCCCATACTGAGTGATCTTTGCTACTAATG